>NW_027523927.1:0-236685 GCF_052094955.1 Ictidomys tridecemlineatus | reverse complement strand
GGATGACGGCGACCTGCTGCTACAGCCTGCGCCAAGCTCGGTCCTGCAAGTGAATCTCCAAGGACACAACCTCATTCTGATCCCCGAGGGCCTCGTGGGAGCCACCGACCAACGCCCAGGAGGCCAGGGAGACTGTCCCGAAGACCCGGAACTGGGCGCCTTCCTGAGACCCCTCGGTGAGAACATGGTCGTCGAGCAGGGATTCTTCTGCGAATTTATGCCAGAGATCGTCAGAAAAATAGAGGCCTTCGAGGAGCAATGGATGGACCCTCCAGCCGGCCCGCAGGGGCCCAACCCATATCTCCCTGCTTGGGCCCCCGCCCCTAGTCCAGTGAGGCGCTCTTCTAATCCCGCCTACGACGTGGATTTCCACCTTCTGAGGCCCTTCCCCACCTCACCGCTGCAACCTCTACCTCCCTCTCCAAGTTCAAGTCCCCAGGTGCATCCTCAGCCCTCTCCACGCCCTAGGAGCAAAGCCTGCAGACGTCTGTTCTAGGAAGAAAGGAACTTCTCCCCACCCCACCGCCGGACCCATCATCTCCTGCACACTCTCCTGGGGGGCCTGCTGGATCCCCAGAGCCCCTCAATAGTCAGCAATTCTGTGCTGACCATTGTTTTTTCTGTACCCGATTGTAAGGAAGTAAAGACATCAATCACCAAGAGAAGGCAGATTCTACATTTCATCTTGGAAATGGAAAATCTTCAGGGAAACCAAAAACTGTGTTTTCAGATTTGGGGGATTCTTCACAGGATCATTCTCTAAACAAACACACACACACACACACACACACACACACACACACACACACACACCATTTCCCTGCATTTTGTTGACGTTGTTTTCTCTCAAATGCACTATTGAACTCCTATCACCATTCTCCTCCTTTTCCCACAAACCAAGAAATCACTGGATTTCTTATGCTGTGAGTTTCCTTCTGTGTTTGCCCATGGATTTATGAAGACGTTCAGCCATAGCATGTCTAGTTCTTCATTTTTCCACCTGCTGCCCCAGTGAACTGCCAAAGACTATGATGGTTGCTACATCTGATTGTATGGTGTTTGTTCTCAGCAGTCTCTTAACCTGTTGAAGAAATTCTCTTCCAATCTTACTTCTTAAGGTAAATGAGATTTATGTGGAATTTTATCAGATGTTGTCAGCATGCATTGGAATATATTTTTTAAATATATGTTCCTCTGGTGATTTAAACCAATAGACTGATGGAAATGTTTGCTTTACTGCTATTCCGCAGTGTTTTCTACCATTTAAATTGTACCCTGTTTATTTTTTCTAATGTAAATAAAACTTGTAACATTTGAAATGTTAATTTATTACCATGTTTGCTTCATTTCTATAAAGTAAAATATTACAAAACTGAAGTCAAAGGGTCATTTCATTTCAAAACACCAGTAAATATTCAGATTGACCACTGCACCTTACTAATTTTTATTTTTAATTTTTAGTTGTAGCTGAACAGAATACCTTTATTTTATTTATTCCTCTATTTTTTTTTTTTTCATGTCATGCTGAGGATTGAACCCAGCGCCTGCATGGACTAGGCAAGGGTTCTACTGCTGAGCTACAACTCCAACCCCACATTACCAATTCTTTCCTACCTTTTTTATTCTTAACATTCTACTCATTCAGTCTAGCCTCAATTTTCATCTGGCTGAAGAATATCCTTTAATAGATATTTCTACCATGTCCGAGTGTGGTAAACTCTCTTGGTTCTATAAGTTTGCACATGGTTTTGCATGATAAACTCTTGAAATTCTACGCCTGTTTTTATCCCTCCACCCAAGAAACACCAGTGATTCTGCCCCTTAAGGGCCCAGACAGGTATTTCCCCACAGAGACACCCCACAGCCAAAGCTATTTGCCAGTCGACTCGACTCCTCCCATCTAGGGGCGGAGCTTAGCGTGACACTGGAACTTGGGTTGCGCAGGCCATATCATTGGCCCTCCAGGGCGCATCCAGGTCAGTGCATAGGAGCAAGGTTCCAAAGTGGGACGCCAAGCCCAGCAGTGGGCGCAGATCCAAAGAAGCTAGGACTGCCGCCCACCGGAAAGCTTAGCGCACCTCACCTGTCCTCTGGACCTGACTGTCACCGCGCCCAGGACCGCGCCGCCTGCGCCCCGCACTCACTTTGCCCCGAAACGGGAGCATCCACCGCAGCGCCGTCGACATGGTGGGCATTCGTCCACGCAGCCCCAGCGCCTGCCCTGCGCCCTGGGGGGGACCACAGCCTGCAGGACCTGGCCCTGCCAAACGCCGCCGACTAGACGAGCCTGCAGACCCTGCAGAGGCCCCGGCGGAACCCACCTCGCAAAACTCTGCAGCAGCAGCAGCCAACGCCACCGCGCTCACCTCCGTGGTGGTTCTGGCCGCGGGCTGCTCCTTACAGGTACCCATGGATGACGGCGACCTGCTGCTACAGCCTGCGCCAAGCTCGGTCCTGCAAGTGAATCTCCAAGGACACAACCTCATTCTGATCCCCGAGGGCCTCGTGGGAGCCACCGACCAACGCCCAGGAGGCCAGGGAGACTGTCCCGAAGACCCGGAACTGGGCGCCTTCCTGAGACCCCTCGGTGAGAACATGGTCGTCGAGCAGGGATTCTTCTGCGAATTTATGCCAGAGATCGTCAGAAAAATAGAGGCCTTCGAGGAGCAATGGATGGACCCTCCAGCCGGCCCGCAGGGGCCCAACCCATATCTCCCTGCTTGGGCCCCCGCCCCTAGTCCAGTGAGGCGCTCTTCTAATCCCGCCTACGACGTGGATTTCCACCTTCTGAGGCCCTTCCCCACCTCACCGCTGCAACCTCTACCTCCCTCTCCAAGTTCAAGTCCCCAGGTGCATCCTCAGCCCTCTCCACGCCCTAGGAGCAAAGCCTGCAGACGTCTGTTCTAGGAAGAAAGGAACTTCTCCCCACCCCACCGCCGGACCCATCATCTCCTGCACACTCTCCTGGGGGGCCTGCTGGATCCCCAGAGCCCCTCAATAGTCAGCAATTCTGTGCTGACCATTGTTTTTTCTGTACCCGATTGTAAGGAAGTAAAGACATCAATCACCAAGAGAAGGCAGATTCTACATTTCATCTTGGAAATGGAAAATCTTCAGGGAAACCAAAAACTGTGTTTTCAGATTTGGGGGATTCTTCACAGGATCATTCTCTAAACAAACACACACACACACACACACACACACACACACACACACACACACACCATTTCCCTGCATTTTGTTGACGTTGTTTTCTCTCAAATGCACTATTGAACTCCTATCACCATTCTCCTCCTTTTCCCACAAACCAAGAAATCACTGGATTTCTTATGCTGTGAGTTTCCTTCTGTGTTTGCCCATGGATTTATGAAGACGTTCAGCCATAGCATGTCTAGTTCTTCATTTTTCCACCTGCTGCCCCAGTGAACTGCCAAAGACTATGATGGTTGCTACATCTGATTGTATGGTGTTTGTTCTCAGCAGTCTCTTAACCTGTTGAAGAAATTCTCTTCCAATCTTACTTCTTAAGGTAAATGAGATTTATGTGGAATTTTATCAGATGTTGTCAGCATGCATTGGAATATATTTTTTAAATATATGTTCCTCTGGTGATTTAAACCAATAGACTGATGGAAATGTTTGCTTTACTGCTATTCCGCAGTGTTTTCTACCATTTAAATTGTACCCTGTTTATTTTTTCTAATGTAAATAAAACTTGTAACATTTGAAATGTTAATTTATTACCATGTTTGCTTCATTTCTATAAAGTAAAATATTACAAAACTGAAGTCAAAGGGTCATTTCATTTCAAAACACCAGTAAATATTCAGATTGACCACTGCACCTTACTAATTTTTATTTTTAATTTTTAGTTGTAGCTGAACAGAATACCTTTATTTTATTTATTCCTCTATTTTTTTTTTTTCATGTCATGCTGAGGATTGAACCCAGCGCCTGCATGGACTAGGCAAGGGTTCTACTGCTGAGCTACAACTCCAACCCCACATTACCAATTCTTTCCTACCTTTTTTATTCTTAACATTCTACTCATTCAGTCTAGCCTCAATTTTCATCTGGCTGAAGAATATCCTTTAATAGATATTTCTACCATGTCCGAGTGTGGTAAACTCTCTTGGTTCTATAAGTTTGCACATGGTTTTGCATGATAAACTCTTGAAATTCTACGCCTGTTTTTATCCCTCCACCCAAGAAACACCAGTGATTCTGCCCCTTAAGGGCCCAGACAGGTATTTCCCCACAGAGACACCCCACAGCCAAAGCTATTTGCCAGTCGACTCGACTCCTCCCATCTAGGGGCGGAGCTTAGCGTGACACTGGAACTTGGGTTGCGCAGGCCATATCATTGGCCCTCCAGGGCGCATCCAGGTCAGTGCATAGGAGCAAGGTTCCAAGGTGGGACGCCAAGCCCAGCAGTGGGCGCAGATCCAAAGAAGCTAGGACTGCCGCCCACCGGAAAGCTTAGCGCACCTCACCTGTCCTCTGGACCTGACTGTCACCGCGCCCCAGGACCGCGCCGCCTGCGCCCCGCACTCACTTTGCCCCGAAACGGGAGCATCCACCGCAGCGCCGTCGACATGGTGGGCATTCGTCCACGCAGCCCCAGCGCCTGCCCTGCGCCCTGGGGGGGACCACAGCCTGCAGGACCTGGCCCTGCCAAACGCCGCGGACTAGACGAGCCTGCAGACCCTGCAGAGGCCCCGGCGGAACCCACCTCGCAAAACTCTGCAGCAGCAGCAGCCAACGCCACCGCGCTCACCTCCGTGGTGGTTCTGGCCGCGGGCTGCTCCTTACAGGTACCCATGGATGACGGCGACCTGCTGCTACAGCCTGCGCCAAGCTCGGTCCTGCAAGTGAATCTCCAAGGACACAACCTCATTCTGATCCCCGAGGGCCTCGTGGGAGCCACCGACCAACGCCCAGGAGGCCAGGGAGACTGTCCCGAAGACCCGGAACTGGGCGCCTTCCTGAGACCCCTCGGTGAGAACATGGTCGTCGAGCAGGGATTCTTCTGCGAATTTATGCCAGAGATCGTCAGAAAAATAGAGGCCTTCGAGGAGCAATGGATGGACCCTCCAGCCGGCCCGCAGGGGCCCAACCCATATCTCCCTGCTTGGGCCCCCGCCCCTAGTCCAGTGAGGCGCTCTTCTAATCCCGCCTACGACGTGGATTTCCACCTTCTGAGGCCCTTCCCCACCTCACCGCTGCAACCTCTACCTCCCTCTCCAAGTTCAAGTCCCCAGGTGCATCCTCAGCCCTCTCCACGCCCTAGGAGCAAAGCCTGCAGACGTCTGTTCTAGGAAGAAAGGAACTTCTCCCCACCCCACCGCCGGACCCATCATCTCCTGCACACTCTCCTGGGGGGCCTGCTGGATCCCCAGAGCCCCTCAATAGTCAGCAATTCTGTGCTGACCATTGTTTTTTCTGTACCCGATTGTAAGGAAGTAAAGACATCAATCACCAAGAGAAGGCAGATTCTACATTTCATCTTGGAAATGGAAAATCTTCAGGGAAACCAAAAACTGTGTTTTCAGATTTGGGGGATTCTTCACAGGATCATTCTCTAAACAAACACACACACACACACACACACACACACACACACACACACACACACCATTTCCCTGCATTTTGTTGACGTTGTTTTCTCTCAAATGCACTATTGAACTCCTATCACCATTCTCCTCCTTTTCCCACAAACCAAGAAATCACTGGATTTCTTATGCTGTGAGTTTCCTTCTGTGTTTGCCCATGGATTTATGAAGACGTTCAGCCATAGCATGTCTAGTTCTTCATTTTTCCACCTGCTGCCCCAGTGAACTGCCAAAGACTATGATGGTTGCTACATCTGATTGTATGGTGTTTGTTCTCAGCAGTCTCTTAACCTGTTGAAGAAATTCTCTTCCAATCTTACTTCTTAAGGTAAATGAGATTTATGTGGAATTTTATCAGATGTTGTCAGCATGCATTGGAATATATTTTTTAAATATATGTTCCTCTGGTGATTTAAACCAATAGACTGATGGAAATGTTTGCTTTACTGCTATTCCGCAGTGTTTTCTACCATTTAAATTGTACCCTGTTTATTTTTTCTAATGTAAATAAAACTTGTAACATTTGAAATGTTAATTTATTACCATGTTTGCTTCATTTCTATAAAGTAAAATATTACAAAACTGAAGTCAAAGGGTCATTTCATTTCAAAACACCAGTAAATATTCAGATTGACCACTGCACCTTACTAATTTTTATTTTTAATTTTTAGTTGTAGCTGAACAGAATACCTTTATTTTATTTATTCCTCTATTTTTTTTTTTCATGTCATGCTGAGGATTGAACCCAGCGCCTGCATGGACTAGGCAAGGGTTCTACTGCTGAGCTACAACTCCAACCCCACATTACCAATTCTTTCCTACCTTTTTTATTCTTAACATTCTACTCATTCAGTCTAGCCTCAATTTTCATCTGGCTGAAGAATATCCTTTAATAGATATTTCTACCATGTCCGAGTGTGGTAAACTCTCTTGGTTCTATAAGTTTGCACATGGTTTTGCATGATAAACTCTTGAAATTCTACGCCTGTTTTTATCCCTCCACCCAAGAAACACCAGTGATTCTGCCCCTTAAGGGCCCAGACAGGTATTTCCCCACAGAGACACCCCACAGCCAAAGCTATTTGCCAGTCGACTCGACTCCTCCCATCTAGGGGCGGAGCTTAGCGTGACACTGGAACTTGGGTTGCGCAGGCCATATCATTGGCCCTCCAGGGCGCATCCAGGTCAGTGCATAGGAGCAAGGTTCCAAGGTGGGACGCCAAGCCCAGCAGTGGGCGCAGATCCAAAGAAGCTAGGACTGCCGCCCACCGGAAAGCTTAGCGCACCTCACCTGTCCTCTGGACCTGACTGTCACCGCGCCCAGGACCGCGCCGCCTGCGCCCCGCACTCACTTTGCCCCGAAACGGGAGCATCCACCGCAGCGCCGTCGACATGGTGGGCATTCGTCCACGCAGCCCCAGCGCCTGCCCTGCGCCCTGGGGGGGACCACAGCCTGCAGGACCTGGCCCTGCCAAACGCCGCCGACTAGACGAGCCTGCAGACCCTGCAGAGGCCCCGGCGGAACCCACCTCGCAAAACTCTGCAGCAGCAGCAGCCAACGCCACCGCGCTCACCTCCGTGGTGGTTCTGGCCGCGGGCTGCTCCTTACAGGTACCCATGGATGACGGCGACCTGCTGCTACAGCCTGCGCCAAGCTCGGTCCTGCAAGTGAATCTCCAAGGACACAACCTCATTCTGATCCCCGAGGGCCTCGTGGGAGCCACCGACCAACGCCCAGGAGGCCAGGGAGACTGTCCCGAAGACCCGGAACTGGGCGCCTTCCTGAGACCCCTCGGTGAGAACATGGTCGTCGAGCAGGATTCTTCTGCGAATTTATGCCAGAGATCGTCAGAAAAATAGAGGCCTTCGAGGAGCAATGGATGGACCCTCCAGCCGGCCCGCAGGGGCCCAACCCATATCTCCCTGCTTGGGCCCCGCCCCTAGTCCAGTGAGGCGCTCTTCTAATCCCGCCTACGACGTGGATTTCCACCTTCTGAGGCCCTTCCCCACCTCACCGCTGCAACCTCTACCTCCCTCTCCAAGTTCAAGTCCCCAGGTGCATCCTCAGCCCTCTCCACGCCCTAGGAGCAAAGCCTGCAGACGTCTGTTCTAGGAAGAAAGGAACTTCTCCCCACCCCACCGCCGGACCCATCATCTCCTGCACACTCTCCTGGGGGGCCTGCTGGATCCCCAGAGCCCCTCAATAGTCAGCAATTCTGTGCTGACCATTGTTTTTTCTGTACCCGATTGTAAGGAAGTAAAGACATCAATCACCAAGAGAAGGCAGATTCTACATTTCATCTTGGAAATGGAAAATCTTCAGGGAAACCAAAAACTGTGTTTTCAGATTTGGGGGATTCTTCACAGGATCATTCTCTAAACAAACACACACACACACACACACACACACACACACACACACACAACACATTTCCCTGCATTTTGTTGACGTTGTTTTCTCTCAAATGCACTATTGAACTCCTATCACCATTCTCCTCCTTTTCCCACAAACCAAGAAATCACTGGATTTCTTATGCTGTGAGTTTCCTTCTGTGTTTGCCCATGGATTTATGAAGACGTTCAGCCATAGCATGTCTAGTTCTTCATTTTTCCACCTGCTGCCCCAGTGAACTGCCAAAGACTATGATGGTTGCTACATCTGATTGTATGGTGTTTGTTCTCAGCAGTCTCTTAACCTGTTGAAGAAATTCTCTTCCAATCTTACTTCTTAAGGTAAATGAGATTTATGTGGAATTTTATCAGATGTTGTCAGCATGCATTGGAATATATTTTTTTAAATATATGTTCCTCTGGTGATTTAAACCAATAGACTGATGGAAATGTTTGCTTTACTGCTATTCCGCAGTGTTTTCTACCATTTAAATTGTACCCTGTTTATTTTTTCTAATGTAAATAAAACTTGTAACATTTGAAATGTTAATTTATTACCATGTTTGCTTCATTTCTATAAAGTAAAATATTACAAAACTGAAGTCAAAGGGTCATTTCATTTCAAAACACCAGTAAATATTCAGATTGACCACTGCACCTTACTAATTTTTATTTTTAATTTTTAGTTGTAGCTGAACAGAATACCTTTATTTTATTTATTCCTCTATTTTTTTTTTTTCATGTCATGCTGAGGATTGAACCCAGCGCCTGCATGGACTAGGCAAGGGTTCTACTGCTGAGCTACAACTCCAACCCCACATTACCAATTCTTTCCTACCTTTTTTATTCTTAACATTCTACTCATTCAGTCTAGCCTCAATTTTCATCTGGCTGAAGAATATCCTTTAATAGATATTTCTACCATGTCCGAGTGTGGTAAACTCTCTTGGTTCTATAAGTTTGCACATGGTTTTGCATGATAAACTCTTGAAATTCTACGCCTGTTTTTATCCCTCCACCCAAGAAACACCAGTGATTCTGCCCCTTAAGGGCCCAGACAGGTATTTCCCCACAGAGACACCCCACAGCCAAAGCTATTTGCCAGTCGACTCGACTCCTCCCATCTAGGGGCGGAGCTTAGCGTGACACTGGAACTTGGGTTGCGCAGGCCATATCATTGGCCCTCCAGGGCGCATCCAGGTCAGTGCATAGGAGCAAGGTTCCAAAGTGGGACGCCAAGCCCAGCAGTGGGCGCAGATCCAAAGAAGCTAGGACTGCCGCCCACCGGAAAGCTTAGCGCACCTCACCTGTCCTCTGGACCTGACTGTCACCGCGCCCAGGACCGCGCCGCCTGCGCCCCGCACTCACTTTGCCCCGAAACGGGAGCATCCACCGCAGCGCCGTCGACATGGTGGGCATTCGTCCACGCAGCCCCAGCGCCTGCCCTGCGCCCTGGGGGGACCACAGCCTGCAGGACCTGGCCCTGCCAAACGCCGCCGACTAGACGAGCCTGCAGACCCTGCAGAGGCCCCGGCGGAACCCACCTCGCAAAACTCTGCAGCAGCAGCAGCCAACGCCACCGCGCTCACCTCCGTGGTGGTTCTGGCCGCGGGCTGCTCCTTACAGGTACCCATGGATGACGGCGACCTGCTGCTACAGCCTGCGCCAAGCTCGGTCCTGCAAGTGAATCTCCAAGGACACAACCTCATTCTGATCCCCGAGGGCCTCGTGGGAGCCACCGACCAACGCCCAGGAGGCCAGGGAGACTGTCCCGAAGACCCGGAACTGGGCGCCTTCCTGAGACCCCTCGGTGAGAACATGGTCGTCGAGCAGGGATTCTTCTGCGAATTTATGCCAGAGATCGTCAGAAAAATAGAGGCCTTCGAGGAGCAATGGATGGACCCTCCAGCCGGCCCGCAGGGGCCCAACCCATATCTCCCTGCTTGGGCCCCGCCCCTAGTCCAGTGAGGCGCTCTTCTAATCCCGCCTACGACGTGGATTTCCACCTTCTGAGGCCCTTCCCCACCTCACCGCTGCAACCTCTACCTCCCTCTCCAAGTTCAAGTCCCCAGGTGCATCCTCAGCCCTCTCCACGCCCTAGGAGCAAAGCCTGCAGACGTCTGTTCTAGGAAGAAAGGAACTTCTCCCCACCCCACCGCCGGACCCATCATCTCCTGCACACTCTCCTGGGGGGCCTGCTGGATCCCCAGAGCCCCTCAATAGTCAGCAAGTCTGTGCTGACCATTGTTTTTTCTGTACCCGATTGTAAGGAAGTAAAGACATCAATCACCAAGAGAAGGCAGATTCTACATTTCATCTTGGAAATGGAAAATCTTCAGGGAAACCAAAAACTGTGTTTTCAGATTTGGGGGATTCTTCACAGGATCATTCTCTAAACAAACACACACACACACACACACACACACACACACACACACACACACACACCATTTCCCTGCATTTTGTTGACGTTGTTTTCTCTCAAATGCACTATTGAACTCCTATCACCATTCTCCTCCTTTTCCCACAAACCAAGAAATCACTGGATTTCTTATGCTGTGAGTTTCCTTCTGTGTTTGCCCATGGATTTATGAAGACGTTCAGCCATAGCATGTCTAGTTCTTCATTTTTCCACCTGCTGCCCCAGTGAACTGCCAAAGACTATGATGGTTGCTACATCTGATTGTATGGTGTTTGTTCTCAGCAGTCTCTTAACCTGTTGAAGAAATTCTCTTCCAATCTTACTTCTTAAGGTAAATGAGATTTATGTGGAATTTTATCAGATGTTGTCAGCATGCATTGGAATATATTTTTTAAATATATGTTCCTCTGGTGATTTAAACCAATAGACTGATGGAAATGTTTGCTTTACTGCTATTCCGCAGTGTTTTCTACCATTTAAATTGTACCCTGTTTATTTTTTCTAATGTAAATAAAACTTGTAACATTTGAAATGTTAATTTATTACCATGTTTGCTTCATTTCTATAAAGTAAAATATTACAAAACTGAAGTCAAAGGGTCATTTCATTTCAAAACACCAGTAAATATTCAGATTGACCACTGCACCTTACTAATTTTTATTTTTAATTTTTAGTTGTAGCTGAACAGAATACCTTTATTTTATTTATTCCTCTATTTTTTTTTTTTTTCATGTCATGCTGAGGATTGAACCCAGCGCCTGCATGGACTAGGCAAGGGTTCTACTGCTGAGCTACAACTCCAACCCCACATTACCAATTCTTTCCTACCTTTTTTATTCTTAACATTCTACTCATTCAGTCTAGCCTCAATTTTCATCTGGCTGAAGAATATCCTTTAATAGATATTTCTACCATGTCCGAGTGTGGTAAACTCTCTTGGTTCTATAAGTTTGCACATGGTTTTGCATGATAAACTCTTGAAATTCTACGCCTGTTTTTATCCCTCCACCCAAGAAACACCAGTGATTCTGCCCCTTAAGGGCCCAGACAGGTATTTCCCCACAGAGACACCCCACAGCCAAAGCTATTTGCCAGTCGACTCGACTCCTCCCATCTAGGGGCGGAGCTTAGCGTGACACTGGAACTTGGGTTGCGCAGGCCATATCATTGGCCCTCCAGGGCGCATCCAGGTCAGTGCATAGGAGCAAGGTTCCAAGGTGGGACGCCAAGCCCAGCAGTGGGCGCAGATCCAAAGAAGCTAGGACTGCCGCCCACCGGAAAGCTTAGCGCACCTCACCTGTCCTCTGGACCTGACTGTCACCGCGCCCAGGACCGCGCCGCCTGCGCCCCGCACTCACTTTGCCCCGAAACGGGAGCATCCACCGCAGCGCCGTCGACATGGTGGGCATTCGTCCACGCAGCCCCAGCGCCTGCCCTGCGCCCTGGGGGGGACCACAGCCTGCAGGACCTGGCCCTGCCAAACGCCGCGGACTAGACGAGCCTGCAGACCCTGCAGAGGCCCCGGCGGAACCCACCTCGCAAAACTCTGCAGCAGCAGCAGCCAACGCCACCGCGCTCACCTCCGTGGTGGTTCTGGCCGCGGGCTGCTCCTTACAGGTACCCATGGATGACGGCGACCTGCTGCTACAGCCTGCGCCAAGCTCGGTCCTGCAAGTGAATCTCCAAGGACACAACCTCATTCTGATCCCCGAGGGCCTCGTGGGAGCCACCGACCAACGCCCAGGAGGCCAGGGAGACTGTCCCGAAGACCCGGAACTGGGCGCCTTCCTGAGACCCCTCGGTGAGAACATGGTCGTCGAGCAGGGATTCTTCTGCGAATTTATGCCAGAGATCGTCAGAAAAATAGAGGCCTTCGAGGAGCAATGGATGGACCCTCCAGCCGGCCCGCAGGGGCCCAACCCATATCTCCCTGCTTGGGCCCCCGCCCCTAGTCCAGTGAGGCGCTCTTCTAATCCCGCCTACGACGTGGATTTCCACCTTCTGAGGCCCTTCCCCACCTCACCGCTGCAACCTCTACCTCCCTCTCCAAGTTCAAGTCCCCAGGTGCATCCTCAGCCCTCTCCACGCCCTAGGAGCAAAGCCTGCAGACGTCTGTTCTAGGAAGAAAGGAACTTCTCCCCACCCCACCGCCGGACCCATCATCTCCTGCACACTCTCCTGGGGGGCCTGCTGGATCCCCAGAGCCCCTCAATAGTCAGCAATTCTGTGCTGACCATTGTTTTTTCTGTACCCGATTGTAAGGAAGTAAAGACATCAATCACCAAGAGAAGGCAGATTCTACATTTCATCTTGGAAATGGAAAATCTTCAGGGAAACCAAAAACTGTGTTTTCAGATTTGGGGGATTCTTCACAGGATCATTCTCTAAACAAACACACACACACACACACACACACACACACACACACACACACACACCATTTCCCTGCATTTTGTTGACGTTGTTTTCTCTCAAATGCACTATTGAACTCCTATCACCATTCTCCTCCTTTTCCCACAAACCAAGAAATCACTGGATTTCTTATGCTGTGAGTTTCCTTCTGTGTTTGCCCATGGATTTATGAAGACGTTCAGCCATAGCATGTCTAGTTCTTCATTTTTCCACCTGCTGCCCCAGTGAACTGCCAAAGACTATGATGGTTGCTACATCTGATTGTATGGTGTTTGTTCTCAGCAGTCTCTTAACCTGTTGAAGAAATTCTCTTCCAATCTTACTTCTTAAGGTAAATGAGATTTATGTGGAATTTTATCAGATGTTGTCAGCATGCATTGGAATATATTTTTTAAATATATGTTCCTCTGGTGATTTAAACCAATAGACTGATGGAAATGTTTGCTTTACTGCTATTCCGCAGTGTTTTCTACCATTTAAATTGTACCCTGTTTATTTTTTCTAATGTAAATAAAACTTGTAACATTTGAAATGTTAATTTATTACCATGTTTGCTTCATTTCTATAAAGTAAAATATTACAAAACTGAAGTCAAAGGGTCATTTCATTTCAAAACACCAGTAAATATTCAGATTGACCACTGCACCTTACTAATTTTTATTTTTAATTTTTAGTTGTAGCTGAACAGAATACCTTTATTTTATTTATTCCTCTATTTTTTTTTTTTCATGTCATGCTGAGGATTGAACCCAGCGCCTGCATGGACTAGGCAAGGGTTCTACTGCTGAGCTACAACTCCAACCCCACATTACCAATTCTTTCCTACCTTTTTTATTCTTAACATTCTACTCATTCAGTCTAGCCTCAATTTTCATCTGGCTGAAGAATATCCTTTAATAGATATTTCTACCATGTCCGAGTGTGGTAAACTCTCTTGGTTCTATAAGTTTGCACATGGTTTTGCATGATAAACTCTTGAAATTCTACGCCTGTTTTTATCCCTCCACCCAAGAAACACCAGTGATTCTGCCCCTTAAGGGCCCAGACAGGTATTTCCCCACAGAGACACCCCACAGCCAAAGCTATTTGCCAGTCGACTCGACTCCTCCCATCTAGGGGCGGAGCTTAGCGTGACACTGGAACTTGGGTTGCGCAGGCCATATCATTGGCCCTCCAGGGCGCATCCAGGTCAGTGCATAGGAGCAAGGTTCCAAAGTGGGACGCCAAGCCCAGCAGTGGGCGCAGATCCAAAGAAGCTAGGACTGCCGCCCACCGGAAAGCTTAGCGCACCTCACCTGTCCTCTGGACCTGACTGTCACCGCGCCCAGGACCGCGCCGCCTGCGCCCCGCACTCACTTTGCCCCGAAACGGGAGCATCCACCGCAGCGCCGTCGACATGGTGGGCATTCGTCCACGCAGCCCCAGCGCCTGCCCTGCGCCCTGGGGGGGACCACAGCCTGCAGGACCTGGCCCTGCCAAACGCCGCCGACTAGACGAGCCTGCAGACCCTGCAGAGGCCCCGGCGGAACCCACCTCGCAAAACTCTGCAGCAGCAGCAGCCAACGCCACCGCGCTCACCTCCGTGGTGGTTCTGGCCGCGGGCTGCTCCTTACAGGTACCCATGGATGACGGCGACCTGCTGCTACAGCCTGCGCCAAGCTCGGTCCTGCAAGTGAATCTCCAAGGACACAACCTCATTCTGATCCCCGAGGGCCTCGTGGGAGCCACCGACCAACGCCCAGGAGGCCAGGGAGACTGTCCCGAAGACCCGGAACTGGGCGCCTTCCTGAGACCCCTCGGTGAGAACATGGTCGTCGAGCAGGGATTCTTCTGCGAATTTATGCCAGAGATCGTCAGAAAAATAGAGGCCTTCGAGGAGCAATGGATGGACCCTCCAGCCGGCCCGCAGGGGCCCAACCCATATCTCCCTGCTTGGGCCCCCGCCCCTAGTCCAGTGAGGCGCTCTTCTAATCCCGCCTACGACGTGGATTTCCACCTTCTGAGGCCCTTCCCCACCTCACCGCTGCAACCTCTACCTCCCTCTCCAAGTTCAAGTCCCCAGGTGCATCCTCAGCCCTCTCCACGCCCTAGGAGCAAAGCCTGCAGACGTCTGTTCTAGGAAGAAAGGAACTTCTCCCCACCCCACCGCCGGACCCATCATCTCCTGCACACTCTCCTGGGGGGCCTGCTGGATCCCCAGAGCCCCTCAATAGTCAGCAATTCTGTGCTGACCATTGTTTTTTCTGTACCCGATTGTAAGGAAGTAAAGACATCAATCACCAAGAGAAGGCAGATTCTACATTTCATCTTGGAAATGGAAAATCTTCAGGGAAACCAAAAACTGTGTTTTCAGATTTGGGGGATTCTTCACAGGATCATTCTCTAAACAAACACACACACACACACACACACACACACACACACACACACACACACACATTTCCCTGCATTTTGTTGACGTTGTTTTCTCTCAAATGCACTATTGAACTCCTATCACCATTCTCCTCCTTTTCCCACAAACCAAGAAATCACTGGATTTCTTATGCTGTGAGTTTCCTTCTGTGTTTGCCCATGGATTTATGAAGACGTTCAGCCATAGCATGTCTAGTTCTTCATTTTTCCACCTGCTGCCCCAGTGAACTGCCAAAGACTATGATGGTTGCTACATCTGATTGTATGGTGTTTGTTCTCAGCAGTCTCTTAACCTGTTGAAGAAATTCTCTTCCAATCTTACTTCTTAAGGTAAATGAGATTTATGTGGAATTTTATCAGATGTTGTCAGCATGCATTGGAATATATTTTTTAAATATATGTTCCTCTGGTGATTTAAACCAATAGACTGATGGAAATGTTTGCTTTACTGCTATTCCGCAGTGTTTTCTACCATTTAAATTGTACCCTGTTTATTTTTTCTAATGTAAATAAAACTTGTAACATTTGAAATGTTAATTTATTACCATGTTTGCTTCATTTCTATAAAGTAAAATATTACAAAACTGAAGTCAAAGGGTCATTTCATTTCAAAACACCAGTAAATATTCAGATTGACCACTGCACCTTACTAATTTTTATTTTTAATTTTTAGTTGTAGCTGAACAGAATACCTTTATTTTATTTATTCCTCTATTTTTTTTTTTTCATGTCATGCTGAGGATTGAACCCAGCGCCTGCATGGACTAGGCAAGGGTTCTACTGCTGAGCTACAACTCCAACCCCACATTACCAATTCTTTCCTACCTTTTTTATTCTTAACATTCTACTCATTCAGTCTAGCCTCAATTTTCATCTGGCTGAAGAATATCCTTTAATAGATATTTCTACCATGTCCGAGTGTGGTAAACTCTCTTGGTTCTATAAGTTTGCACATGGTTTTGCATGATAAACTCTTGAAATTCTACGCCTGTTTTTATCCCTCCACCCAAGAAACACCAGTGATTCTGCCCCTTAAGGGCCCAGACAGGTATTTCCCCACAGAGACACCCCACAGCCAAAGCTATTTGCCAGTCGACTCGACTCCTCCCATCTAGGGGCGGAGCTTAGCGTGACACTGGAACTTGGGTTGCGCAGGCCATATCATTGGCCCTCCAGGGCGCATCCAGGTCAGTGCATAGGAGCAAGGTTCCAAAGTGGGACGCCAAGCCCAGCAGTGGGCGCAGATCCAAAGAAGCTAGGACTGCCGCCCACCGGAAAGCTTAGCGCACCTCACCTGTCCTCTGGACCTGACTGTCACCGCGCCCAGGACCGCGCCGCCTGCGCCCCGCACTCACTTTGCCCCGAAACGGGAGCATCCACCGCAGCGCCGTCGACATGGTGGGCATTCGTCCACGCAGCCCCAGCGCCTGCCCTGCGCCCTGGGGGGGACCACAGCCTGCAGGACCTGGCCCTGCCAAACGCCGCCGACTAGACGAGCCTGCAGACCCTGCAGAGGCCCCGGCGGAACCCACCTCGCAAAACTCTGCAGCAGCAGCAGCCAACGCCACCGCGCTCACCTCCGTGGTGGTTCTGGCCGCGGGCTGCTCCTTACAGGTACCCATGGATGACGGCGACCTGCTGCTACAGCCTGCGCCAAGCTCGGTCCTGCAAGTGAATCTCCAAGGACACAACCTCATTCTGATCCCCGAGGGCCTCGTGGGAGCCACCGACCAACGCCCAGGAGGCCAGGGAGACTGTCCCGAAGACCCGGAACTGGGCGCCTTCCTGAGACCCCTCGGTGAGAACATGGTCGTCGAGCAGGGATTCTTCTGCGAATTTATGCCAGAGATCGTCAGAAAAATAGAGGCCTTCGAGGAGCAATGGATGGACCCTCCAGCCGGCCCGCAGGGGCCCAACCCATATCTCCCTGCTTGGGCCCCCGCCCCTAGTCCAGTGAGGCGCTCTTCTAATCCCGCCTACGACGTGGATTTCCACCTTCTGAGGCCCTTCCCCACCTCACCGCTGCAACCTCTACCTCCCTCTCCAAGTTCAAGTCCCCAGGTGCATCCTCAGCCCTCTCCACGCCCTAGGAGCAAAGCCTGCAGACGTCTGTTCTAGGAAGAAAGGAACTTCTCCCCACCCCACCGCCGGACCCACCATCTCCTGCACACTCTCCTGGGGGGCCTGCTGGATCCCCAGAGCCCCTCAATAGTCAGCAAGTCTGTGCTGACCATTGTTTTTTCTGTACCCGATTGTAAGGAAGTAAAGACATCAATCACCAAGAGAAGGCAGATTCTACATTTCATCTTGGAAATGGAAAATCTTCAGGGAAACCAAAAACTGTGTTTTCAGATTTGGGGGATTCTTCACAGGATCATTCTCTAAACAAACACACACACACACACACACACACACACACACACACACACACACATTTCCCTGCATTTTGTTGACGTTGTTTTCTCTCAAATGCACTATTGAACTCCTATCACCATTCTCCTCCTTTTCCCACAAACCAAGAAATCACTGGATTTCTTATGCTGTGAGTTTCCTTCTGTGTTTGCCCATGGATTTATGAAGACGTTCAGCCATAGCATGTCTAGTTCTTCATTTTTCCACCTGCTGCCCCAGTGAACTGCCAAAGACTATGATGGTTGCTACATCTGATTGTATGGTGTTTGTTCTCAGCAGTCTCTTAACCTGTTGAAGAAATTCTCTTCCAATCTTACTTCTTAAGGTAAATGAGATTTATGTGGAATTTTATCAGATGTTGTCAGCATGCATTGGAATATATTTTTTAAATATATGTTCCTCTGGTGATTTAAACCAATAGACTGATGGAAATGTTTGCTTTACTGCTATTCCGCAGTGTTTTCTACCATTTAAATTGTACCCTGTTTATTTTTTCTAATGTAAATAAAACTTGTAACATTTGAAATGTTAATTTATTACCATGTTTGCTTCATTTCTATAAAGTAAAATATTACAAAACTGAAGTCAAAGGGTCATTTCATTTCAAAACACCAGTAAATATTCAGATTGACCACTGCACCTTACTAATTTTTATTTTTAATTTTTAGTTGTAGCTGAACAGAATACCTTTATTTTATTTATTCCTCTATTTTTTTTTTTTTTCATGTCATGCTGAGGATTGAACCCAGCGCCTGCATGGACTAGGCAAGGGTTCTACTGCTGAGCTACAACTCCAACCCCACATTACCAATTCTTTCCTACCTTTTTTATTCTTAACATTCTACTCATTCAGTCTAGCCTCAATTTTCATCTGGCTGAAGAATATCCTTTAATAGATATTTCTACCATGTCCGAGTGTGGTAAACTCTCTTGGTTCTATAAGTTTGCACATGGTTTTGCATGATAAACTCTTGAAATTCTACGCCTGTTTTTATCCCTCCACCCAAGAAACACCAGTGATTCTGCCCCTTAAGGGCCCAGACAGGTATTTCCCCACAGAGACACCCCACAGCCAAAGCTATTTGCCAGTCGACTCGACTCCTCCCATCTAGGGGCGGAGCTTAGCGTGACACTGGAACTTGGGTTGCGCAGGCCATATCATTGGCCCTCCAGGGCGCATCCAGGTCAGTGCATAGGAGCAAGGTTCCAAGGTGGGACGCCAAGCCCAGCAGTGGGCGCAGATCCAAAGAAGCTAGGACTGCCGCCCACCGGAAAGCTTAGCGCACCTCACCTGTCCTCTGGACCTGACTGTCACCGCGCCCAGGACCGCGCCGCCTGCGCCCCGCACTCACTTTGCCCCGAAACGGGAGCATCCACCGCAGCGCCGTCGACATGGTGGGCATTCGTCCACGCAGCCCCAGCGCCTGCCCTGCGCCCTGGGGGGGACCACAGCCTGCAGGACCTGGCCCTGCCAAACGCCGCGGACTAGACGAGCCTGCAGACCCTGCAGAGGCCCCGGCGGAACCCACCTCGCAAAACTCTGCAGCAGCAGCAGCCAACGCCACCGCGCTCACCTCCGTGGTGGTTCTGGCCGCGGGCTGCTCCTTACAGGTACCCATGGATGACGGCGACCTGCTGCTACAGCCTGCGCCAAGCTCGGTCCTGCAAGTGAATCTCCAAGGACACAACCTCATTCTGATCCCCGAGGGCCTCGTGGGAGCCACCGACCAACGCCCAGGAGGCCAGGGAGACTGTCCCGAAGACCCGGAACTGGGCGCCTTCCTGAGACCCCTCGGTGAGAACATGGTCGTCGAGCAGGGATTCTTCTGCGAATTTATGCCAGAGATCGTCAGAAAAATAGAGGCCTTCGAGGAGCAATGGATGGACCCTCCAGCCGGCCCGCAGGGGCCCAACCCATATCTCCCTGCTTGGGCCCCCGCCCCTAGTCCAGTGAGGCGCTCTTCTAATCCCGCCTACGACGTGGATTTCCACCTTCTGAGGCCCTTCCCCACCTCACCGCTGCAACCTCTACCTCCCTCTCCAAGTTCAAGTCCCCAGGTGCATCCTCAGCCCTCTCCACGCCCTAGGAGCAAAGCCTGCAGACGTCTGTTCTAGGAAGAAAGGAACTTCTCCCCACCCCACCGCCGGACCCATCATCTCCTGCACACTCTCCTGGGGGGCCTGCTGGATCCCCAGAGCCCCTCAATAGTCAGCAATTCTGTGCTGACCATTGTTTTTTCTGTACCCGATTGTAAGGAAGTAAAGACATCAATCACCAAGAGAAGGCAGATTCTACATTTCATCTTGGAAATGGAAAATCTTCAGGGAAACCAAAAACTGTGTTTTCAGATTTGGGGGATTCTTCACAGGATCATTCTCTAAACAAACAAACACACACACACACACACACACACACACACACACACACACCATTTCCCTGCATTTTGTTGACGTTGTTTTCTCTCAAATGCACTATTGAACTCCTATCACCATTCTCCTCCTTTTCCCACAAACCAAGAAATCACTGGATTTCTTATGCTGTGAGTTTCCTTCTGTGTTTGCCCATGGATTTATGAAGACGTTCAGCCATAGCATGTCTAGTTCTTCATTTTTCCACCTGCTGCCCCAGTGAACTGCCAAAGACTATGATGGTTGCTACATCTGATTGTATGGTGTTTGTTCTCAGCAGTCTCTTAACCTGTTGAAGAAATTCTCTTCCAATCTTACTTCTTAAGGTAAATGAGATTTATGTGGAATTTTATCAGATGTTGTCAGCATGCATTGGAATATATTTTTTAAATATATGTTCCTCTGGTGATTTAAACCAATAGACTGATGGAAATGTTTGCTTTACTGCTATTCCGCAGTGTTTTCTACCATTTAAATTGTACCCTGTTTATTTTTTCTAATGTAAATAAAACTTGTAACATTTGAAATGTTAATTTATTACCATGTTTGCTTCATTTCTATAAAGTAAAATATTACAAAACTGAAGTCAAAGGGTCATTTCATTTCAAAACACCAGTAAATATTCAGATTGACCACTGCACCTTACTAATTTTTATTTTTAATTTTTAGTTGTAGCTGAACAGAATACCTTTATTTTATTTATTCCTCTATTTTTTTTTTTTTCATGTCATGCTGAGGATTGAACCCAGCGCCTGCATGGGCTAGGCAAGGGTTCTACTGCTGAGCTACAACTCCAACCCCACATTACCAATTCTTTCCTACCTTTTTTATTCTTAACATTCTACTCATTCAGTCTAGCCTCAATTTTCATCTGGCTGAAGAATATCCTTTAATAGATATTTCTACCATGTCCGAGTGTGGTAAACTCTCTTGGTTCTATAAGTTTGCACATGGTTTTGCATGATAAACTCTTGAAATTCTACGCCTGTTTTTATCCCTCCACCCAAGAAACACCAGTGATTCTGCCCCTTAAGGGCCCAGACAGGTATTTCCCCACAGAGACACCCCACAGCCAAAGCTATTTGCCAGTCGACTCGACTCCTCCCATCTAGGGGCGGAGCTTAGCGTGACACTGGAACTTGGGTTGCGCAGGCCATATCATTGGCCCTCCAGGGCGCATCCAGGTCAGTGCATAGGAGCAAGGTTCCAAGGTGGGACGCCAAGCCCAGCAGTGGGCGCAGATCCAAAGAAGCTAGGACTGCCGCCCACCGGAAAGCTTAGCGCACCTCACCTGTCCTCTGGACCTGACTGTCACCGCGCCCAGGACCGCGCCGCCTGCGCCCCGCACTCACTTTGCCCCGAAACGGGAGCATCCACCGCAGCGCCGTCGACATGGTGGGCATTCGTCCACGCAGCCCCAGCGCCTGCCCTGCGCCCTGGGGGGGACCACAGCCTGCAGGACCTGGCCCTGCCAAACGCCGCCGACTAGACGAGCCTGCAGACCCTGCAGAGGCCCCGGCGGAACCCACCTCGCAAAACTCTGCAGCAGCAGCAGCCAACGCCACCGCGCTCACCTCCGTGGTGGTTCTGGCCGCGGGCTGCTCCTTACAGGTACCCATGGATGACGGCGACCTGCTGCTACAGCCTGCGCCAAGCTCGGTCCTGCAAGTGAATCTCCAAGGACACAACCTCATTCTGATCCCCGAGGGCCTCGTGGGAGCCACCGACCAACGCCCAGGAGGCCAGGGAGACTGTCCCGAAGACCCGGAACTGGGCGCCTTCCTGAGACCCCTCGGTGAGAACATGGTCGTCGAGCAGGGATTCTTCTGCGAATTTATGCCAGAGATCGTCAGAAAAATAGAGGCCTTCGAGGAGCAATGGATGGACCCTCCAGCCGGCCCGCAGGGGCCCAACCCATATCTCCCTGCTTGGGCCCCCGCCCCTAGTCCAGTGAGGCGCTCTTCTAATCCCGCCTACGACGTGGATTTCCACCTTCTGAGGCCCTTCCCCACCTCACCGCTGCAACCTCTACCTCCCTCTCCAAGTTCAAGTCCCCAGGTGCATCCTCAGCCCTCTCCACGCCCTAGGAGCAAAGCCTGCAGACGTCTGTTCTAGGAAGAAAGGAACTTCTCCCCACCCCACCGCCGGACCCATCTCCTGCACACTCTCCTGGGGGGCCTGCTGGATCCCCAGAGCCCCTCAATAGTCAGCAATTCTGTGCTGACCATTGTTTTTTCTGTACCCGATTGTAAGGAAGTAAAGACATCAATCACCAAGAGAAGGCAGATTCTACATTTCATCTTGGAAATGGAAAATCTTCAGGGAAACCAAAAACTGTGTTTTCAGATTTGGGGGATTCTTCACAGGATCATTCTCTAAACAAACACACACACACACACACACACACACACACACACACACACACACACACCATTTCCCTGCATTTTGTTGACGTTGTTTTCTCTCAAATGCACTATTGAACTCCTATCACCATTCTCCTCCTTTTCCCACAAACCAAGAAATCACTGGATTTCTTATGCTGTGAGTTTCCTTCTGTGTTTGCCCATGGATTTATGAAGACGTTCAGCCATAGCATGTCTAGTTCTTCATTTTTCCACCTGCTGCCCCAGTGAACTGCCAAAGACTATGATGGTTGCTACATCTGATTGTATGGTGTTTGTTCTCAGCAGTCTCTTAACCTGTTGAAGAAATTCTCTTCCAATCTTACTTCTTAAGGTAAATGAGATTTATGTGGAATTTTATCAGATGTTGTCAGCATGCATTGGAATATATTTTTTAAATATATGTTCCTCTGGTGATTTAAACCAATAGACTGATGGAAATGTTTGCTTTACTGCTATTCCGCAGTGTTTTCTACCATTTAAATTGTACCCTGTTTATTTTTTCTAATGTAAATAAAACTTGTAACATTTGAAATGTTAATTTATTACCATGTTTGCTTCATTTCTATAAAGTAAAATATTACAAAACTGAAGTCAAAGGGTCATTTCATTTCAAAACACCAGTAAATATTCAGATTGACCACTGCACCTTACTAATTTTTATTTTTAATTTTTAGTTGTAGCTGAACAGAATACCTTTATTTTATTTATTCCTCTATTTTTTTTTTTTTCATGTCATGCTGAGGATTGAACCCAGCGCCTGCATGGGCTAGGCAAGGGTTCTACTGCTGAGCTACAACTCCAACCCCACATTACCAATTCTTTCCTACCTTTTTTATTCTTAACATTCTACTCATTCAGTCTAGCCTCAATTTTCATCTGGCTGAAGAATATCCTTTAATAGATATTTCTACCATGTCCGAGTGTGGTAAACTCTCTTGGTTCTATAAGTTTGCACATGGTTTTGCATGATAAACTCTTGAAATTCTACGCCTGTTTTTATCCCTCCACCCAAGAAACACCAGTGATTCTGCCCCTTAAGGGCCCAGACAGGTATTTCCCCACAGAGACACCCCACAGCCAAAGCTATTTGCCAGTCGACTCGACTCCTCCCATCTAGGGGCGGAGCTTAGCGTGACACTGGAACTTGGGTTGCGCAGGCCATATCATTGGCCCTCCAGGGCGCATCCAGGTCAGTGCATAGGAGCAAGGTTCCAAGGTGGGACGCCAAGCCCAGCAGTGGGCGCAGATCCAAAGAAGCTAGGACTGCCGCCCACCGGAAAGCTTAGCGCACCTCACCTGTCCTCTGGACCTGACTGTCACCGCGCCCAGGACCGCGCCGCCTGCGCCCCGCACTCACTTTGCCCCGAAACGGGAGCATCCACCGCAGCGCCGTCGACATGGTGGGCATTCGTCCACGCAGCCCCAGCGCCTGCCCTGCGCCCTGGGGGGGACCACAGCCTGCAGGACCTGGCCCTGCCAAACGCCGCCGACTAGACGAGCCTGCAGACCCTGCAGAGGCCCCGGCGGAACCCACCTCGCAAAACTCTGCAGCAGCAGCAGCCAATGCCACCGCGCTCACCTCCGTGGTGGTTCTGGCCGCGGGCTGCTCCTTACAGGTACCCATGGATGACGGCGACCTGCTGCTACAGCCTGCGCCAAGCTCGGTCCTGCAAGTGAATCTCCAAGGACACAACCACATTCTGATCCCCGAGGGCCTCGTGGGAGCCACCGACCAACGCCCAGGAGGCCAGGGAGACTGTCCCGAAGACCCGGAACTGGGCGCCTTCCTGAGACCCCTCGGTGAGAACATGGTCGTCGAGCAGGGATTCTTCTGCGAATTTATGCCAGAGATCGTCAGAAAAATAGAGGCCTTCGAGGAGCAATGGATGGACCCTCCAGCCGGCCCGCAGGGGCCCAACCCATATCTCCCTGCTTGGGCCCCCGCCCCTAGTCCAGTGAGGCGCTCTTCTAATCCCGCCTACGACGTGGATTTCCACCTTCTGAGGCCCTTCCCCACCTCACCGCTGCAACCTCTACCTCCCTCTCCAAGTTCAAGTCCCCAGGTGCATCCTCAGCCCTCTCCACGCCCTAGGAGCAAAGCCTGCAGACGTCTGTTCTAGGAAGAAAGGAACTTCTCCCCACCCCACCGCCGGACCCATCTCCTGCACACTCTCCTGGGGGGCCTGCTGGATCCCCAGAGCCCCTCAATAGTCAGCAATTCTGTGCTGACCATTGTTTTTTCTGTACCCGATTGTAAGGAAGTAAAGACATCAATCACCAAGAGAAGGCAGATTCTACATTTCATCTTGGAAATGGAAAATCTTCAGGGAAACCAAAAACTGTGTTTTCAGATTTGGGGGATTCTTCACAGGATCATTCTCTAAACAAACACACACACACACACACACACACACACACACACACACCATTTCCCCTGCATTTTGTTGACGTTGTTTTCTCTCAAATGCACTATTGAACTCCTATCACCATTCTCCTCCTTTTCCCACAAACCAAGAAATCACTGGATTTCTTATGCTGTGAGTTTCCTTCTGTGTTTGCCCATGGATTTATGAAGACGTTCAGCCATAGCATGTCTAGTTCTTCATTTTTCCACCTGCTGCCCCAGTGAACTGCCAAAGACTATGATGGTTGCTACATCTGATTGTATGGTGTTTGTTCTCAGCAGTCTCTTAACCTGTTGAAGAAATTCTCTTCCAATCTTACTTCTTAAGGTAAATGAGATTTATGTGGAATTTTATCAGATGTTGTCAGCATGCATTGGAATATATTTTTTAAATATATGTTCCTCTGGTGATTTAAACCAATAGACTGATGGAAATGTTTGCTTTACTGCTATTCCGCAGTGTTTTCTACCATTTAAATTGTACCCTGTTTATTTTTTCTAATGTAAATAAAACTTGTAACATTTGAAATGTTAATTTATTACCATGTTTGCTTCATTTCTATAAAGTAAAATATTACAAAACTGAAGTCAAAGGGTCATTTCATTTCAAAACACCAGTAAATATTCAGATTGACCACTGCACCTTACTAATTTTTATTTTTAATTTTTAGTTGTAGCTGAACAGAATACCTTTATTTTATTTATTCCTCTATTTTTTTTTTTTCATGTCATGCTGAGGATTGAACCCAGCGCCTGCATGGGCTAGGCAAGGGTTCTACTGCTGAGCTACAACTCCAACCCCACATTACCAATTCTTTCCTACCTTTTTTATTCTTAACATTCTACTCATTCAGTCTAGCCTCAATTTTCATCTGGCTGAAGAATATCCTTTAATAGATATTTCTACCATGTCCGAGTGTGGTAAACTCTCTTGGTTCTATAAGTTTGCACATGGTTTTGCATGATAAACTCTTGAAATTCTACGCCTGTTTTTATCCCTCCACCCAAGAAACACCAGTGATTCTGCCCCTTAAGGGCCCAGACAGGTATTTCCCCACAGAGACACCCCACAGCCAAAGCTATTTGCCAGTCGACTCGACTCCTCCCATCTAGGGGCGGAGCTTAGCGTGACACTGGAACTTGGGTTGCGCAGGCCATATCATTGGCCCTCCAGGGCGCATCCAGGTCAGTGCATAGGAGCAAGGTTCCAAAGTGGGACGCCAAGCCCAGCAGTGGGCGCAGATCCAAAGAAGCTAGGACTGCCGCCCACCGGAAAGCTTAGCGCACCTCACCTGTCCTCTGGACCTGACTGTCACCGCGCCCAGGACCGCGCCGCCTGCGCCCCGCACTCACTTTGCCCCGAAACGGGAGCATCCACCGCAGCGCCGTCGACATGGTGGGCATTCGTCCACGCAGCCCCAGCGCCTGCCCTGCGCCCTGGGGGGGACCACAGCCTGCAGGACCTGGCCCTGCCAAACGCCGCCGACTAGACGAGCCTGCAGACCCTGCAGAGGCCCCGGCGGAACCCACCTCGCAAAACTCTGCAGCAGCAGCAGCCAACGCCACCGCGCTCACCTCCGTGGTGGTTCTGGCCGCGGGCTGCTCCTTACAGGTACCCATGGATGACGGCGACCTGCTGCTACAGCCTGCGCCAAGCTCGGTCCTGCAAGTGAATCTCCAAGGACACAACCTCATTCTGATCCCCGAGGGCCTCGTGGGAGCCACCGACCAACGCCCAGGAGGCCAGGGAGACTGTCCCGAAGACCCGGAACTGGGCGCCTTCCTGAGACCCCTCGGTGAGAACATGGTCGTCGAGCAGGGATTCTTCTGCGAATTTATGCCAGAGATCGTCAGAAAAATAGAGGCCTTCGAGGAGCAATGGATGGACCCTCCAGCCGGCCCGCAGGGGCCCAACCCATATCTCCCTGCTTGGGCCCCCGCCCCTAGTCCAGTGAGGCGCTCTTCTAATCCCGCCTACGACGTGGATTTCCACCTTCTGAGGCCCTTCCCCACCTCACCGCTGCAACCTCTACCTCCCTCTCCAAGTTCAAGTCCCCAGGTGCATCCTCAGCCCTCTCCACGCCCTAGGAGCAAAGCCTGCAGACGTCTGTTCTAGGAAGAAAGGAACTTCTCCCCACCCCACCGCCGGACCCATCATCTCCTGCACACTCTCCTGGGGGGCCTGCTGGATCCCCAGAGCCCCTCAATAGTCAGCAATTCTGTGCTGACCATTGTTTTTTCTGTACCCGATTGTAAGGAAGTAAAGACATCAATCACCAAGAGAAGGCAGATTCTACATTTCATTCATCTTGGAAATGGAAAATCTTCAGGGAAACCAAAAACTGTGTTTTCAGATTTGGGGGATTCTTCACAGGATCATTCTCTAAACAAACAACACACACACACACACACACACACACACACACACACACACACACCATTTCCCTGCATTTTGTTGACGTTGTTTTCTCTCAAATGCACTATTGAACTCCTATCACCATTCTCCTCCTTTTCCCACAAACCAAGAAATCACTGGATTTCTTATGCTGTGAGTTTCCTTCTGTGTTTGCCCATGGATTTATGAAGACGTTCAGCCATAGCATGTCTAGTTCTTCATTTTTCCACCTGCTGCCCCAGTGAACTGCCAAAGACTATGATGGTTGCTACATCTGATTGTATGGTGTTTGTTCTCAGCAGTCTCTTAACCTGTTGAAGAAATTCTCTTCCAATCTTACTTCTTAAGGTAAATGAGATTTATGTGGAATTTTATCAGATGTTGTCAGCATGCATTGGAATATATTTTTTAAATATATGTTCCTCTGGTGATTTAAACCAATAGACTGATGGAAATGTTTGCTTTACTGCTATTCCGCAGTGTTTTCTACCATTTAAATTGTACCCTGTTTATTTTTTCTAATGTAAATAAAACTTGTAACATTTGAAATGTTAATTTATTACCATGTTTGCTTCATTTCTATAAAGTAAAATATTACAAAACTGAAGTCAAAGGGTCATTTCATTTCAAAACACCAGTAAATATTCAGATTGACCACTGCACCTTACTAATTTTTATTTTTAATTTTTAGTTGTAGCTGAACAGAATACCTTTATTTTATTTATTCCTCTATTTTTTTTTTTTCATGTCATGCTGAGGATTGAACCCAGCGCCTGCATGGACTAGGCAAGGGTTCTACTGCTGAGCTACAACTCCAACCCCACATTACCAATTCTTTCCTACCTTTTTTATTCTTAACATTCTACTCATTCAGTCTAGCCTCAATTTTCATCTGGCTGAAGAATATCCTTTAATAGATATTTCTACCATGTCCGAGTGTGGTAAACTCTCTTGGTTCTATAAGTTTGCACATGGTTTTGCATGATAAACTCTTGAAATTCTACGCCTGTTTTTATCCCTCCACCCAAGAAACACCAGTGATTCTGCCCCTTAAGGGCCCAGACAGGTATTTCCCCACAGAGACACCCCACAGCCAAAGCTATTTGCCAGTCGACTCGACTCCTCCCATCTAGGGGCGGAGCTTAGCGTGACACTGGAACTTGGGTTGCGCAGGCCATATCATTGGCCCTCCAGGGCGCATCCAGGTCAGTGCATAGGAGCAAGGTTCCAAAGTGGGACGCCAAGCCCAGCAGTGGGCGCAGATCCAAAGAAGCTAGGACTGCCGCCCACCGGAAAGCTTAGCGCACCTCACCTGTCCTCTGGACCTGACTGTCACCGCGCCCAGGACCGCGCCGCCTGCGCCCCGCACTCACTTTGCCCCGAAACGGGAGCATCCACCGCAGCGCCGTCGACATGGTGGGCATTCGTCCACGCAGCCCCAGCGCCTGCCCTGCGCCCTGGGGGGGACCACAGCCTGCAGGACCTGGCCCTGCCAAACGCCGCCGACTAGACGAGCCTGCAGACCCTGCAGAGGCCCCGGCGGAACCCACCTCGCAAAACTCTGCAGCAGCAGCAGCCAACGCCACCGCGCTCACCTCCGTGGTGGTTCTGGCCGCGGGCTGCTCCTTACAGGTACCCATGGATGACGGCGACCTGCTGCTACAGCCTGCGCCAAGCTCGGTCCTGCAAGTGAATCTCCAAGGACACAACCTCATTCTGATCCCCGAGGGCCTCGTGGGAGCCACCGACCAACGCCCAGGAGGCCAGGGAGACTGTCCCGAAGACCCGGAACTGGGCGCCTTCCTGAGACCCCTCGGTGAGAACATGGTCGTCGAGCAGGGATTCTTCTGCGAATTTATGCCAGAGATCGTCAGAAAAATAGAGGCCTTCGAGGAGCAATGGATGGACCCTCCAGCCGGCCCGCAGGGGCCCAACCCATATCTCCCTGCTTGGGCCCCCGCCCCTAGTCCAGTGAGGCGCTCTTCTAATCCCGCCTACGACGTGGATTTCCACCTTCTGAGGCCCTTCCCCACCTCACCGCTGCAACCTCTACCTCCCTCTCCAAGTTCAAGTCCCCAGGTGCATCCTCAGCCCTCTCCACGCCCTAGGAGCAAAGCCTGCAGACGTCTGTTCTAGGAAGAAAGGAACTTCTCCCCACCCCACCGCCGGACCCATCATCTCCTGCACACTCTCCTGGGGGGCCTGCTGGATCCCCAGAGCCCCTCAATAGTCAGCAAGTCTGTGCTGACCATTGTTTTTTCTGTACCCGATTGTAAGGAAGTAAAGACATCAATCACCAAGAGAAGGCAGATTCTACATTTCATCTTGGAAATGGAAAATCTTCAGGGAAACCAAAAACTGTGTTTTCAGATTTGGGGGATTCTTCACAGGATCATTCTCTAAACAAACACACACACACACACACACACACACACACACACACACACACACCATTTCCCTGCATTTTGTTGACGTTGTTTTCTCTCAAATGCACTATTGAACTCCTATCACCATTCTCCTCCTTTTCCCACAAACCAAGAAATCACTGGATTTCTTATGCTGTGAGTTTCCTTCTGTGTTTGCCCATGGATTTATGAAGACGTTCAGCCATAGCATGTCTAGTTCTTCATTTTTCCACCTGCTGCCCCAGTGAACTGCCAAAGACTATGATGGTTGCTACATCTGATTGTATGGTGTTTGTTCTCAGCAGTCTCTTAACCTGTTGAAGAAATTCTCTTCCAATCTTACTTCTTAAGGTAAATGAGATTTATGTGGAATTTTATCAGATGTTGTCAGCATGCATTGGAATATATTTTTTAAATATATGTTCCTCTGGTGATTTAAACCAATAGACTGATGGAAATGTTTGCTTTACTGCTATTCCGCAGTGTTTTCTACCATTTAAATTGTACCCTGTTTATTTTTTCTAATGTAAATAAAACTTGTAACATTTGAAATGTTAATTTATTACCATGTTTGCTTCATTTCTATAAAGTAAAATATTACAAAACTGAAGTCAAAGGGTCATTTCATTTCAAAACACCAGTAAATATTCAGATTGACCACTGCACCTTACTAATTTTTATTTTTAATTTTTAGTTGTAGCTGAACAGAATACCTTTATTTTATTTATTCCTCTATTTTTTTTTTTCATGTCATGCTGAGGATTGAACCCAGCGCCTGCATGGACTAGGCAAGGGTTCTACTGCTGAGCTACAACTCCAACCCCACATTACCAATTCTTTCCTACCTTTTTTATTCTTAACATTCTACTCATTCAGTCTAGCCTCAATTTTCATCTGGCTGAAGAATATCCTTTAATAGATATTTCTACCATGTCCGAGTGTGGTAAACTCTCTTGGTTCTATAAGTTTGCACATGGTTTTGCATGATAAACTCTTGAAATTCTACGCCTGTTTTTATCCCTCCACCCAAGAAACACCAGTGATTCTGCCCCTTAAGGGCCCAGACAGGTATTTCCCCACAGAGACACCCCACAGCCAAAGCTATTTGCCAGTCGACTCGACTCCTCCCATCTAGGGGCGGAGCTTAGCGTGACACTGGAACTTGGGTTGCGCAGGCCATATCATTGGCCCTCCAGGGCGCATCCAGGTCAGTGCATAGGAGCAAGGTTCCAAAGTGGGACGCCAAGCCCAGCAGTGGGCGCAGATCCAAAGAAGCTAGGACTGCCGCCCACCGGAAAGCTTAGCGCACCTCACCTGTCCTCTGGACCTGACTGTCACCGCGCCCAGGACCGCGCCGCCTGCGCCCCGCACTCACTTTGCCCCGAAACGGGAGCATCCACCGCAGCGCCGTCGACATGGTGGGCATTCGTCCACGCAGCCCCAGCGCCTGCCCTGCGCCCTGGGGGGGACCACAGCCTGCAGGACCTGGCCCTGCCAAACGCCGCCGACTAGACGAGCCTGCAGACCCTGCAGAGGCCCCGGCGGAACCCACCTCGCAAAACTCTGCAGCAGCAGCAGCCAACGCCACCGCGCTCACCTCCGTGGTGGTTCTGGCCTGGCCGCGGGCTGCTCCTTACAGGTACCCATGGATGACGGCGACCTGCTGCTACAGCCTGCGCCAAGCTCGGTCCTGCAAGTGAATCTCCAAGGACACAACCTCATTCTGATCCCCGAGGGCCTCGTGGGAGCCACCGACCAACGCCCAGGAGGCCAGGGAGACTGTCCCGAAGACCCGGAACTGGGCGCCTTCCTGAGACCCCTCGGTGAGAACATGGTCGTCGAGCAGGGATTCTTCTGCGAATTTATGCCAGAGATCGTCAGAAAAATAGAGGCCTTCGAGGAGCAATGGATGGACCCTCCAGCCGGCCCGCAGGGGCCCAACCCATATCTCCCTGCTTGGGCCCCCGCCCCTAGTCCAGTGAGGCGCTCTTCTAATCCCGCCTACGACGTGGATTTCCACCTTCTGAGGCCCTTCCCCACCTCACCGCTGCAACCTCTACCTCCCTCTCCAAGTTCAAGTCCCCAGGTGCATCCTCAGCCCTCTCCACGCCCTAGGAGCAAAGCCTGCAGACGTCTGTTCTAGGAAGAAAGGAACTTCTCCCCACCCCACCGCCGGACCCATCATCTCCTGCACACTCTCCTGGGGGGCCTGCTGGATCCCCAGAGCCCCTCAATAGTCAGCAATTCTGTGCTGACCATTGTTTTTTCTGTACCCGATTGTAAGGAAGTAAAGACATCAATCACCAAGAGAAGGCAGATTCTACATTTCATCTTGGAAATGGAAAATCTTCAGGGAAACCAAAAACTGTGTTTTCAGATTTGGGGGATTCTTCACAGGATCATTCTCTAAACAAACACACACACACACACACACACACACACACACACACACACACACACCATTTCCCTGCATTTTGTTGACGTTGTTTTCTCTCAAATGCACTATTGAACTCCTATCACCATTCTCCTCCTTTTCCCACAAACCAAGAAATCACTGGATTTCTTATGCTGTGAGTTTCCTTCTGTGTTTGCCCATGGATTTATGAAGACGTTCAGCCATAGCATGTCTAGTTCTTCATTTTTCCACCTGCTGCCCCAGTGAACTGCCAAAGACTATGATGGTTGCTACATCTGATTGTATGGTGTTTGTTCTCAGCAGTCTCTTAACCTGTTGAAGAAATTCTCTTCCAATCTTACTTCTTAATGTAAATGAGATTTATGTGGAATTTTATCAGATGTTGTCAGCATGCATTGGAATATATTTTTAAATATATGTTCCTCTGGTGATTTAAACCAATAGACTGATGGAAATGTTTGCTTTACTGCTATTCCGCAGTGTTTTCTACCATTTAAATTGTACCCTGTTTATTTTTTCTAATGTAAATAAAACTTGTAACATTTGAAATGTTAATTTATTACCATGTTGCTTCATTTCTATAAAGTAAAATATTACAAAACTGAAGTCAAAGGGTCATTTCATTTCAAAACACCAGTAAATATTCAGATTGACCACTGCACCTTACTAATTTTTATTTTTAATTTTTAGTTGTAGCTGAACAGAATACCTTTATTTTATTTATTCCTCTATTTTTTTTTTTTCATGTCATGCTGAGGATTGAACCCCAGCGCCTGCATGGACTAGGCAAGGTTCTACTGCTGAGCTACAACTCCAACCCCACATTACCAATTCTTTCCTACCTTTTTTATTCTTAACATTCTACTCATTCAGTCTAGCCTCAATTTTCATCTGGCTGAAGATATCCTTTAATAGATATTTCTACCATGTCCGAGTGTGGTAAACTCTCTTGGTTCTATAAGTTTTGCACATGGTTTTGCATGATAAACTCTTGAAATTCTACGCCTGTTTTTATCCCTCCACCCAAGAAACACCAGTGATTCTGCCCCTTAAGGGCCCAGACAGGTATTTCCCCACAGAGACACCCCACAGCCAAAGCTATTTGCCAGTCGACTCGACTCCTCCCATCTAGGGGCGGAGCTTAGCGTGACACTGGAACTTGGGTTGCGCAGGCCATATCATTGGCCCTCCAGGGCGCATCCAGGTCAGTGCATAGGAGCAAGGTTCCAAGGTGGGACGCCAAGCCCAGCAGTGGGCGCAGATCCAAAGAAGCTAGGACTGCCGCCCACCGGAAAGCTTAGCGCACCTCACCTGTCCTCTGGACCTGACTGTCACCGCGCCCAGGACCGCGCCGCCTGCGCCCCGCACTCACTTTGCCCCGAAACGGGAGCATCCACCGCAGCGCCGTCGACATGGTGGGCATTCGTCCACGCAGCCCCAGCGCCTGCCCTGCGCCCTGGGGGGGACCACAGCCTGCAGGACCTGGCCCTGCCAAACGCCGCCGACTAGACGAGCCTGCAGACCCTGCAGAGAGGCCCCGGCGGAACCCACCTCGCAAAACTCTGCAGCAGCAGCAGCCAACGCCCGCGCTCACCTCCGTGGTGGTTCTGGCCGCGGGCTGCTCCTTACAGGTACCCATGGATGACGGCGACCTGCTGCTACAGCCTGCGCCAAGCTCGGTCCTGCAAGTGAATCTCCAAGGACACAACCTCATTCTGATCCCCGAGGGCCTCGTGGGAGCCACCGACCAACGCCCAGGAGGCCAGGGAGACTGTCCCGAAGACCCGGAACTGGGCGCCTTCCTGAGACCCCTCGGTGAGAACATGGTCGTCGAGCAGGGATTCTTCTGCGAATTTATGCCAGAGATCGTCAGAAAAATAGAGGCCTTCGAGGAGCAATGGATGGACCCTCCAGCCGGCCCGCAGGGGCCCAACCCATATCTCCCTGCTTGGGCCCCCGCCCCTAGTCCAGTGAGGCGCTCTTCTAATCCCGCCTACGACGTGGATTTCCACCTTCTGAGGCCCTTCCCCACCTCACCGCTGCAACCTCTACCTCCCTCTCCAAGTTCAAGTCCCCAGGTGCATCCTCAGCCCTCTCCACGCCCTAGGAGCAAAGCCTGCAGACGTCTGTTCTAGGAAGAAAGGAACTTCTCCCCACCCCACCGCTGGACCCATCATCTCCTGCACACTCTCCTGGGGGGCCTGCTGGATCCCCAGAGCCCCTCAATAGTCAGCAATTCTGTGCTGACCATTGTTTTTTCTGTACCCGATTGTAAGGAAGTAAAGACATCAATCACCAAGAGAAGGCAGATTCTACATTTCATCTTGGAAATGGAAAATCTTCAGGGAAACCAAAAACTGTGTTTTCAGATTTGGGGGATTCTTCACAGGATCATTCTCTAAACAAACACACACACACACACACACACACACACACACACACACACACCATTTCCCTGCATTTTGTTGACGTTGTTTTCTCTCAAATGCACTATTGAACTCCTATCACCATTCTCCTCCTTTTCCCACAAACCAAGAAATCACTGGATTTCTTATGCTGTGAGTTTCCTTCTGTGTTTGCCCATGGATTTATGAAGACGTTCAGCCATAGCATGTCTAGTTCTTCATTTTTCCACCTGCTGCCCCAGTGAACTGCCAAAGACTATGATGGTTGCTACATCTGATTGTATGGTGTTTGTTCTCAGCAGTCTCTTAACCTGTTGAAGAAATTCTCTTCCAATCTTACTTCTTAATGTAAATGAGATTTATGTGGAATTTTATCAGATGTTGTCAGCATGCATTGGAATATATTTTTTAAATATATGTTCCTCTGGTGATTTAAACCAATAGACTGATGGAAATGTTTGCTTTACTGCTATTCCGCAGTGTTTTCTACCATTTAAATTGTACCCTGTTTATTTTTTCTAATGTAAATAAAACTTGTAACATTTGAAATGTTAATTTATTACCATGTTTGCTTCATTTCTATAAAGTAAAATATTACAAAACTGAAGTCAAAGGGTCATTTCATTTCAAAACACCAGTAAATATTCAGATTGACCACTGCACCTTACTAATTTTTATTTTTAATTTTTAGTTGTAGCTGAACAGAATACCTTTATTTTATTTATTCCTCTATTTTTTTTTTTTTCATGTCATGCTGAGGATTGAACCCAGCGCCTGCATGGACTAGGCAAGGGTTCTACTGCTGAGCTACAACTCCAACCCCACATTACCAATTCTTTCCTACCTTTTTTATTCTTAACATTCTACTCATTCAGTCTAGCCTCAATTTTCATCTGGCTGAAGAATATCCTTTAATAGATATTTCTACCATGTCCGAGTGTGTAAACTCTCTTGGTTCTATAAGTTTGCACATGGTTTTGCATGATAAACTCTTGAAATTCTACGCCTGTTTTTATCCCTCCACCCAAGAAACACAAGTGATTCTGCCCCTTAAGGGCCCAGACAGGTATTTCCCACAGAGACACCCACAGCCAAAGCTATTTGCCAGTCGACTCGACTCCTCCCATCTAGGGGCGGAGCTTAGCGTGACACTGGAACTTGGGTTGCGCAGGCCATATCATTGGCCCTCCAGGGCGCATCCAGGTCAGTGCATAGGAGCAAGGTTCCAAAGTGGGACGCCAAGCCCAGCAGTGGGCGCAGATCCAAAGAAGCTAGGACTGCCGCCCACCGGAAAGCTTAGCGCACCTCACCTGTCCTCTGGACCTGACTGTCACCGCGCCCAGGACCGCGCCGCCTGCGCCCGGCACTCACTTTGCCCCGAAACGGGAGCATCCACCGCAGCGCCGTCGACATGGTGGGCATTCGTCCACGCAGCCCCAGCGCCTGCCCTGCGCCCTGGGGGGGACCACAGCCTGCAGGACCTGGCCCTGCCAAACGCCGCCGACTAGACGAGCCTGCAGACCCTGCAGAGGCCCCGGCGGAACCCACCTCGCAAAACTCTGCAGCAGCAGCAGCCAACGCCACCGCGCTCACCTCCGTGGTGGTTCTGGCCGCGGGCTGCTCCTTACAGGTACCCATGGATGACGGCGACCTGCTGCTACAGCCTGCGCCAAGCTCGGTCCTGCAAGTGAATCTCCAAGGACACAACCTCATTCTGATCCCCGAGGGCCTCGTGGGAGCCACCGACCAACGCCCAGGAGGCCAGGGAGACTGTCCCGAAGACCCGGAACTGGGCGCCTTCCTGAGACCCCTCGGTGAGAACATGGTCGTCGAGCAGGGATTCTTCTGCGAATTTATGCCAGAGATCGTCAGAAAAATAGAGGCCTTCGAGGAGCAATGGATGGACCCTCCAGCCGGCCCGCAGGGGCCCAACCCATATCTCCCTGCTTGGGCCCCCGCCCCTAGTCCAGTGAGGCGCTCTTCTAATCCCGCCTACGACGTGGATTTCCACCTTCTGAGGCCCTTCCCCACCTCACCGCTGCAACCTCTACCTCCCTCTCCAAGTTCAAGTCCCCAGGTGCATCCTCAGCCCTCTCCACGCCCTAGGAGCAAAGCCTGCAGACGTCTGTTCTAGGAAGAAAGGAACTTCTCCCCACCCCACCGCCGGACCCATCATCTCCTGCACACTCTCCTGGGGGGCCTGCTGGATCCCCAGAGCCCCTCAATAGTCAGCAATTCTGTGCTGACCATTGTTTTTTCTGTACCCGATTGTAAGGAAGTAAAGACATCAATCACCAAGAGAAGGCAGATTCTACATTTCATCTTGGAAATGGAAAATCTTCAGGGAAACCAAAAACTGTGTTTTCAGATTTGGGGGATTCTTCACAGGATCATTCTCTAAACAAACACACACACACACACACACACACACACACACACACACACACACACCATTTCCCTGCATTTTGTTGACGTTGTTTTCTCTCAAATGCACTATTGAACTCCTATCACCATTCTCCTCCTTTTCCCACAAACCAAGAAATCACTGGATTTCTTATGCTGTGAGTTTCCTTCTGTGTTTGCCCATGGATTTATGAAGACGTTCAGCCATAGCATGTCTAGTTCTTCATTTTTCCACCTGCTGCCCCAGTGAACTGCCAAAGACTATGATGGTTGCTACATCTGATTGTATGGTGTTTGTTCTCAGCAGTCTCTTAACCTGTTGAAGAAATTCTCTTCCAATCTTACTTCTTAAGGTAAATGAGATTTATGTGGAATTTTATCAGATGTTGTCAGCATGCATTGGAATATATTTTTTAAATATATGTTCCTCTGGTGATTTAAACCAATAGACTGATGGAAATGTTTGCTTTACTGCTATTCCGCAGTGTTTTCTACCATTTAAATTGTACCCTGTTTATTTTTTCTAATGTAAATAAAACTTGTAACATTTGAAATGTTAATTTATTACCATGTTTGCTTCATTTCTATAAAGTAAAATATTACAAAACTGAAGTCAAAGGGTCATTTCATTTCAAAACACCAGTAAATATTCAGATTGACCACTGCACCTTACTAATTTTTATTTTTAATTTTTAGTTGTAGCTGAACAGAATACCTTTATTTTATTTATTCCTCTATTTTTTTTTTTTCATGTCATGCTGAGGATTGAACCCAGCGCCTGCATGGACTAGGCAAGGGTTCTACTGCTGAGCTACAACTCCAACCCCACATTACCAATTCTTTCCTACCTTTTTTATTCTTAACATTCTACTCATTCAGTCTAGCCTCAATTTTCATCTGGCTGAAGAATATCCTTTAATAGATATTTCTACCATGTCCGAGTGTGGTAAACTCTCTTGGTTCTATAAGTTTGCACATGGTTTTGCATGATAAACTCTTGAAATTCTACGCCTGTTTTTATCCCTCCACCCAAGAAACACCAGTGATTCTGCCCCTTAAGGGCCCAGACAGGTATTTCCCCACAGAGACACCCCACAGCCAAAGCTATTTGCCAGTCGACTCGACTCCTCCCATCTAGGGGCGGAGCTTAGCGTGACACTGGAACTTGGGTTGCGCAGGCCATATCATTGGCCCTCCAGGGCGCATCCAGGTCAGTGCATAGGAGCAAGGTTCCAAAGTGGGACGCCAAGCCCAGCAGTGGGCGCAGATCCAAAGAAGCTAGGACTGCCGCCCACCGGAAAGCTTAGCGCACCTCACCTGTCCTCTGGACCTGACTGTCACCGCGCCCAGGACCGCGCCGCCTGCGCCCCGCACTCACTTTGCCCCGAAACGGGAGCATCCACCGCAGCGCCGTCGACATGGTGGGCATTCGTCCACGCAGCCCCAGCGCCTGCCCTGCGCCCTGGGGGGGACCACAGCCTGCAGGACCTGGCCCTGCCAAACGCCGCCGACTAGACGAGCCTGCAGACCCTGCAGAGGCCCCGGCGGAACCCACCTCGCAAAACTCTGCAGCAGCAGCAGCCAACGCCACCGCGCTCACCTCCGTGGTGGTTCTGGCCGCGGGCTGCTCCTTACAGGTACCCATGGATGACGGCGACCTGCTGCTACAGCCTGCGCCAAGCTCGGTCCTGCAAGTGAATCTCCAAGGACACAACCTCATTCTGATCCCCGAGGGCCTCGTGGGAGCCACCGACCAACGCCCAGGAGGCCAGGGAGACTGTCCCGAAGACCCGGAACTGGGCGCCTTCCTGAGACCCCTCGGTGAGAACATGGTCGTCGAGCAGGGATTCTTCTGCGAATTTATGCCAGAGATCGTCAGAAAAATAGAGGCCTTCGAGGAGCAATGGATGGACCCTCCAGCCGGCCCGCAGGGGCCCAACCCATATCTCCCTGCTTGGGCCCCCGCCCCTAGTCCAGTGAGGCGCTCTTCTAATCCCGCCTACGACGTGGATTTCCACCTTCTGAGGCCCTTCCCCACCTCACCGCTGCAACCTCTACCTCCCTCTCCAAGTTCAAGTCCCCAGGTGCATCCTCAGCCCTCTCCACGCCCTAGGAGCAAAGCCTGCAGACGTCTGTTCTAGGAAGAAAGGAACTTCTCCCCACCCCACCGCCGGACCCATCATCTCCTGCACACTCTCCTGGGGGGCCTGCTGGATCCCCAGAGCCCCTCAATAGTCAGCAATTCTGTGCTGACCATTGTTTTTTCTGTACCCGATTGTAAGGAAGTAAAGACATCAATCACCAAGAGAAGGCAGATTCTACATTTCATCTTGGAAATGGAAAATCTTCAGGGAAACCAAAAACTGTGTTTTCAGATTTGGGGGATTCTTCACAGGATCATTCTCTAAACAACACACACACACACACACACACACACACACACACACACACACACACCATTTCCCTGCATTTTGTTGACGTTGTTTTCTCTCAAATGCACTATTGAACTCCTATCACCATTCTCCTCCTTTTCCCACAAACCAAGAAATCACTGGATTTCTTATGCTGTGAGTTTCCTTCTGTGTTTGCCCATGGATTTATGAAGACGTTCAGCCATAGCATGTCTAGTTCTTCATTTTTCCACCTGCTGCCCCAGTGAACTGCCAAAGACTATGATGGTTGCTACATCTGATTGTATGGTGTTTGTTCTCAGCAGTCTCTTAACCTGTTGAAGAAATTCTCTTCCAATCTTACTTCTTAAGGTAAATGAGATTTATGTGGAATTTTATCAGATGTTGTCAGCATGCATTGGAATATATTTTTTAAATATATGTTCCTCTGGTGATTTAAACCAATAGACTGATGGAAATGTTTGCTTTACTGCTATTCCGCAGTGTTTTCTACCATTTAAATTGTACCCTGTTTATTTTTTCTAATGTAAATAAAACTTGTAACATTTGAAATGTTAATTTATTACCATGTTTGCTTCATTTCTATAAAGTAAAATATTACAAAACTGAAGTCAAAGGGTCATTTCATTTCAAAACACCAGTAAATATTCAGATTGACCACTGCACCTTACTAATTTTTATTTTTAATTTTTAGTTGTAGCTGAACAGAATACCTTTATTTTATTTATTCCTCTATTTTTTTTTTTTCATGTCATGCTGAGGATTGAACCCAGCGCCTGCATGGACTAGGCAAGGGTTCTACTGCTGAGCTACAACTCCAACCCCACATTACCAATTCTTTCCTACCTTTTTTATTCTTAACATTCTACTCATTCAGTCTAGCCTCAATTTTCATCTGGCTGAAGAATATCCTTTAATAGATATTTCTACCATGTCCGAGTGTGGTAAACTCTCTTGGTTCTATAAGTTTGCACATGGTTTTGCATGATAAACTCTTGAAATTCTACGCCTGTTTTTATCCCTCCACCCAAGAAACACCAGTGATTCTGCCCCTTAAGGGCCCAGACAGGTATTTCCCCACAGAGACACCCCACAGCCAAAGCTATTTGCCAGTCGACTCGACTCCTCCCATCTAGGGGCGGAGCTTAGCGTGACACTGGAACTTGGGTTGCGCAGGCCATATCATTGGCCCTCCAGGGCGCATCCAGGTCAGTGCATAGGAGCAAGGTTCCAAAGTGGGACGCCAAGCCCAGCAGTGGGCGCAGATCCAAAGAAGCTAGGACTGCCGCCCACCGGAAAGCTTAGCGCACCTCACCTGTCCTCTGGACCTGACTGTCACCGCGCCCAGGACCGCGCCGCCTGCGCCCCGCACTCACTTTGCCCCGAAACGGGAGCATCCACCGCAGCGCCGTCGACATGGTGGGCATTCGTCCACGCAGCCCCAGCGCCTGCCCTGCGCCCTGGGGGGGACCACAGCCTGCAGGACCTGGCCCTGCCAAACGCCGCCGACTAGACGAGCCTGCAGACCCTGCAGAGGCCCCGGCGGAACCCACCTCGCAAAACTCTGCAGCAGCAGCAGCCAACGCCACCGCGCTCACCTCCGTGGTGGTTCTGGCCGCGGGCTGCTCCTTACAGGTACCCATGGATGACGGCGACCTGCTGCTACAGCCTGCGCCAAGCTCGGTCCTGCAAGTGAATCTCCAAGGACACAACCTCATTCTGATCCCCGAGGGCCTCGTGGGAGCCACCGACCAACGCCCAGGAGGCCAGGGAGACTGTCCCGAAGACCCGGAACTGGGCGCCTTCCTGAGACCCCTCGGTGAGAACATGGTCGTCGAGCAGGGATTCTTCTGCGAATTTATGCCAGAGATCGTCAGAAAAATAGAGGCCTTCGAGGAGCAATGGATGGACCCTCCAGCCGGCCCGCAGGGGCCCAACCCATATCTCCCTGCTTGGGCCCCCGCCCCTAGTCCAGTGAGGCGCTCTTCTAATCCCGCCTACGACGTGGATTTCCACCTTCTGAGGCCCTTCCCCACCTCACCGCTGCAACCTCTACCTCCCTCTCCAAGTTCAAGTCCCCAGGTGCATCCTCAGCCCTCTCCACGCCCTAGGAGCAAAGCCTGCAGACGTCTGTTCTAGGAAGAAAGGAACTTCTCCCCACCCCACCGCCGGACCCATCATCTCCTGCACACTCTCCTGGGGGGCCTGCTGGATCCCCAGAGCCCCTCAATAGTCAGCAATTCTGTGCTGACCATTGTTTTTTCTGTACCCGATTGTAAGGAAGTAAAGACATCAATCACCAAGAGAAGGCAGATTCTACATTTCATCTTGGAAATGGAAAATCTTCAGGGAAACCAAAAACTGTGTTTTCAGATTTGGGGGATTCTTCACAGGATCATTCTCTAAACAAACACACACACACACACACACACACACACACACACACACACACACACCATTTCCCTGCATTTTGTTGACGTTGTTTTCTCTCAAATGCACTATTGAACTCCTATCACCATTCTCCTCCTTTTCCCACAAACCAAGAAATCACTGGATTTCTTATGCTGTGAGTTTCCTTCTGTGTTTGCCCATGGATTTATGAAGACGTTCAGCCATAGCATGTCTAGTTCTTCATTTTTCCACCTGCTGCCCCAGTGAACTGCCAAAGACTATGATGGTTGCTACATCTGATTGTATGGTGTTTGTTCTCAGCAGTCTCTTAACCTGTTGAAGAAATTCTCTTCCAATCTTACTTCTTAAGGTAAATGAGATTTATGTGGAATTTTATCAGATGTTGTCAGCATGCATTGGAATATATTTTTTAAATATATGTTCCTCTGGTGATTTAAACCAATAGACTGATGGAAATGTTTGCTTTACTGCTATTCCGCAGTGTTTTCTACCATTTAAATTGTACCCTGTTTATTTTTTCTAATGTAAATAAAACTTGTAACATTTGAAATGTTAATTTATTACCATGTTTGCTTCATTTCTATAAAGTAAAATATTACAAAACTGAAGTCAAAGGGTCATTTCATTTCAAAACACCAGTAAATATTCAGATTGACCACTGCACCTTACTAATTTTTATTTTTAATTTTTAGTTGTAGCTGAACAGAATACCTTTATTTTATTTATTCCTCTATTTTTTTTTTTTCATGTCATGCTGAGGATTGAACCCAGCGCCTGCATGGACTAGGCAAGGGTTCTACTGCTGAGCTACAACTCCAACCCCACATTACCAATTCTTTCCTACCTTTTTTATTCTTAACATTCTACTCATTCAGTCTAGCCTCAATTTTCATCTGGCTGAAGAATATCCTTTAATAGATATTTCTACCATGTCCGAGTGTGGTAAACTCTCTTGGTTCTATAAGTTTGCACATGGTTTTGCATGATAAACTCTTGAAATTCTACGCCTGTTTTTATCCCTCCACCCAAGAAACACCAGTGATTCTGCCCCTTAAGGGCCCAGACAGGTATTTCCCCACAGAGACACCCCACAGCCAAAGCTATTTGCCAGTCGACTCGACTCCTCCCATCTAGGGGCGGAGCTTAGCGTGACACTGGAACTTGGGTTGCGCAGGCCATATCATTGGCCCTCCAGGGCGCATCCAGGTCAGTGCATAGGAGCAAGGTTCCAAAGTGGGACGCCAAGCCCAGCAGTGGGCGCAGATCCAAAGAAGCTAGGACTGCCGCCCACCGGAAAGCTTAGCGCACCTCACCTGTCCTCTGGACCTGACTGTCACCGCGCCCAGGACCGCGCCGCCTGCGCCCCGCACTCACTTTGCCCCGAAACGGGAGCATCCACCGCAGCGCCGTCGACATGGTGGGCATTCGTCCACGCAGCCCCAGCGCCTGCCCTGCGCCCTGGGGGGGACCACAGCCTGCAGGACCTGGCCCTGCCAAACGCCGCCGACTAGACGAGCCTGCAGACCCTGCAGAGGCCCCGGCGGAACCCACCTCGCAAAACTCTGCAGCAGCAGCAGCCAACGCCACCGCGCTCACCTCCGTGGTGGTTCTGGCCGCGGGCTGCTCCTTACAGGTACCCATGGATGACGGCGACCTGCTGCTACAGCCTGCGCCAAGCTCGGTCCTGCAAGTGAATCTCCAAGGACACAACCTCATTCTGATCCCCGAGGGCCTCGTGGGAGCCACCGACCAACGCCCAGGAGGCCAGGGAGACTGTCCCGAAGACCCGGAACTGGGCGCCTTCCTGAGACCCCTCGGTGAGAACATGGTCGTCGAGCAGGGATTCTTCTGCGAATTTATGCCAGAGATCGTCAGAAAAATAGAGGCCTTCGAGGAGCAATGGATGGACCCTCCAGCCGGCCCGCAGGGGCCCAACCCATATCTCCCTGCTTGGGCCCCCGCCCCTAGTCCAGTGAGGCGCTCTTCTAATCCCGCCTACGACGTGGATTTCCACCTTCTGAGGCCCTTCCCCACCTCACCGCTGCAACCTCTACCTCCCTCTCCAAGTTCAAGTCCCCAGGTGCATCCTCAGCCCTCTCCACGCCCTAGGAGCAAAGCCTGCAGACGTCTGTTCTAGGAAGAAAGGAACTTCTCCCCACCCCACCGCCGGACCCATCATCTCCTGCACACTCTCCTGGGGGGCCTGCTGGATCCCCAGAGCCCCTCAATAGTCAGCAATTCTGTGCTGACCATTGTTTTTTCTGTACCCGATTGTAAGGAAGTAAAGACATCAATCACCAAGAGAAGGCAGATTCTACATTTCATCTTGGAAATGGAAAATCTTCAGGGAAACCAAAAACTGTGTTTTCAGATTTGGGGGATTCTTCACAGGATCATTCTCTAAACAAACACACACACACACACACACACACACACACACACACACACACACCATTTCCCTGCATTTTGTTGACGTTGTTTTCTCTCAAATGCACTATTGAACTCCTATCACCATTCTCCTCCTTTTCCCACAAACCAAGAAATCACTGGATTTCTTATGCTGTGAGTTTCCTTCTGTGTTTGCCCATGGATTTATGAAGACGTTCAGCCATAGCATGTCTAGTTCTTCATTTTTCCACCTGCTGCCCCAGTGAACTGCCAAAGACTATGATGGTTGCTACATCTGATTGTATGGTGTTTGTTCTCAGCAGTCTCTTAACCTGTTGAAGAAATTCTCTTCCAATCTTACTTCTTAAGGTAAATGAGATTTATGTGGAATTTTATCAGATGTTGTCAGCATGCATTGGAATATATTTTTTAAATATATGTTCCTCTGGTGATTTAAACCAATAGACTGATGGAAATGTTTGCTTTACTGCTATTCCGCAGTGTTTTCTACCATTTAAATTGTACCCTGTTTATTTTTTCTAATGTAAATAAAACTTGTAACATTTGAAATGTTAATTTATTACCATGTTTGCTTCATTTCTATAAAGTAAAATATTACAAAACTGAAGTCAAAGGGTCATTTCATTTCAAAACACCAGTAAATATTCAGATTGACCACTGCACCTTACTAATTTTTATTTTTAATTTTTAGTTGTAGCTGAACAGAATACCTTTATTTTATTTATTCCTCTATTTTTTTTTTTTCATGTCATGCTGAGGATTGAACCCAGCGCCTGCATGGACTAGGCAAGGGTTCTACTGCTGAGCTACAACTCCAACCCCACATTACCAATTCTTTCCTACCTTTTTTATTCTTAACATTCTACTCATTCAGTCTAGCCTCAATTTTCATCTGGCTGAAGAATATCCTTTAATAGATATTTCTACCATGTCCGAGTGTGGTAAACTCTCTTGGTTCTATAAGTTTGCACATGGTTTTGCATGATAAACTCTTGAAATTCTACGCCTGTTTTTATCCCTCCACCCAAGAAACACCAGTGATTCTGCCCCTTAAGGGCCCAGACAGGTATTTCCCCACAGAGACACCCCACAGCCAAAGCTATTTGCCAGTCGACTCGACTCCTCCCATCTAGGGGCGGAGCTTAGCGTGACACTGGAACTTGGGTTGCGCAGGCCATATCATTGGCCCTCCAGGGCGCATCCAGGTCAGTGCATAGGAGCAAGGTTCCAAAGTGGGACGCCAAGCCCAGCAGTGGGCGCAGATCCAAAGAAGCTAGGACTGCCGCCCACCGGAAAGCTTAGCGCACCTCACCTGTCCTCTGGACCTGACTGTCACCGCGCCCAGGACCGCGCCGCCTGCGCCCCGCACTCACTTTGCCCCGAAACGGGAGCATCCACCGCAGCGCCGTCGACATGGTGGGCATTCGTCCACGCAGCCCCAGCGCCTGCCCTGCGCCCTGGGGGGGACCACAGCCTGCAGGACCTGGCCCTGCCAAACGCCGCCGACTAGACGAGCCTGCAGACCCTGCAGAGGCCCCGGCGGAACCCACCTCGCAAAACTCTGCAGCAGCAGCAGCCAACGCCACCGCGCTCACCTCCGTGGTGGTTCTGGCCGCGGGCTGCTCCTTACAGGTACCCATGGATGACGGCGACCTGCTGCTACAGCCTGCGCCAAGCTCGGTCCTGCAAGTGAATCTCCAAGGACACAACCTCATTCTGATCCCCGAGGGCCTCGTGGGAGCCACCGACCAACGCCCAGGAGGCCAGGGAGACTGTCCCGAAGACCCGGAACTGGGCGCCTTCCTGAGACCCCTCGGTGAGAACATGGTCGTCGAGCAGGGATTCTTCTGCGAATTTATGCCAGAGATCGTCAGAAAAATAGAGGCCTTCGAGGAGCAATGGATGGACCCTCCAGCCGGCCCGCAGGGGCCCAACCCATATCTCCCTGCTTGGGCCCCCGCCCCTAGTCCAGTGAGGCGCTCTTCTAATCCCGCCTACGACGTGGATTTCCACCTTCTGAGGCCCTTCCCCACCTCACCGCTGCAACCTCTACCTCCCTCTCCAAGTTCAAGTCCCCAGGTGCATCCTCAGCCCTCTCCACGCCCTAGGAGCAAAGCCTGCAGACGTCTGTTCTAGGAAGAAAGGAACTTCTCCCCACCCCACCGCCGGACCCATCATCTCCTGCACACTCTCCTGGGGGGCCTGCTGGATCCCCAGAGCCCCTCAATAGTCAGCAATTCTGTGCTGACCATTGTTTTTTCTGTACCCGATTGTAAGGAAGTAAAGACATCAATCACCAAGAGAAGGCAGATTCTACATTTCATCTTGGAAATGGAAAATCTTCAGGGAAACCAAAAACTGTGTTTTCAGATTTGGGGGATTCTTCACAGGATCATTCTCTAAACAAACACACACACACACACACACACACACACACACACACACACACACCATTTCCCTGCATTTTGTTGACGTTGTTTTCTCTCAAATGCACTATTGAACTCCTATCACCATTCTCCTCCTTTTCCCACAAACCAAGAAATCACTGGATTTCTTATGCTGTGAGTTTCCTTCTGTGTTTGCCCATGGATTTATGAAGACGTTCAGCCATAGCATGTCTAGTTCTTCATTTTTCCACCTGCTGCCCCAGTGAACTGCCAAAGACTATGATGGTTGCTACATCTGATTGTATGGTGTTTGTTCTCAGCAGTCTCTTAACCTGTTGAAGAAATTCTCTTCCAATCTTACTTCTTAATGTAAATGAGATTTATGTGGAATTTTATCAGATGTTGTCAGCATGCATTGGAATATATTTTTTAAATATATGTTCCTCTGGTGATTTAAACCAATAGACTGATGGAAATGTTTGCTTTACTGCTATTCCGCAGTGTTTTCTACCATTTAAATTGTACCCTGTTTATTTTTTCTAATGTAAATAAAACTTGTAACATTTGAAATGTTAATTTATTACCATGTTTGCTTCATTTCTATAAAGTAAAATATTACAAAACTGAAGTCAAAGGGTCATTTCATTTCAAAACACCAGTAAATATTCAGATTGACCACTGCACCTTACTAATTTTTATTTTTAATTTTTAGTTGTAGCTGAACAGAATACCTTTATTTTATTTATTCCTCTATTTTTTTTTTTTCATGTCATGCTGAGGATTGAACCCAGCGCCTGCATGGACTAGGCAAGGGTTCTACTGCTGAGCTACAACTCCAACCCCACATTACCAATTCTTTCCTACCTTTTTTATTCTTAACATTCTACTCATTCAGTCTAGCCTCAATTTTCATCTGGCTGAAGAATATCCTTTAATAGATATTTCTACCATGTCCGAGTGTGGTAAACTCTCTTGGTTCTATAAGTTTGCACATGGTTTTGCATGATAAACTCTTGAAATTCTACGCCTGTTTTTATCCCTCCACCCAAGAAACACCAGTGATTCTGCCCCTTAAGGGCCCAGACAGGTATTTCCCCACAGAGACACCCCACAGCCAAAGCTATTTGCCAGTCGACTCGACTCCTCCCATCTAGGGGCGGAGCTTAGCGTGACACTGGAACTTGGGTTGCGCAGGCCATATCATTGGCCCTCCAGGGCGCATCCAGGTCAGTGCATAGGAGCAAGGTTCCAAAGTGGGACGCCAAGCCCAGCAGTGGGCGCAGATCCAAAGAAGCTAGGACTGCCGCCCACCGGAAAGCTTAGCGCACCTCACCTGTCCTCTGGACCTGACTGTCACCGCGCCCAGGACCGCGCCGCCTGCGCCCCGCACTCACTTTGCCCCGAAACGGGAGCATCCACCGCAGCGCCGTCGACATGGTGGGCATTCGTCCACGCAGCCCCAGCGCCTGCCCTGCGCCCTGGGGGGGACCACAGCCTGCAGGACCTGGCCCTGCCAAACGCCGCCGACTAGACGAGCCTGCAGACCCTGCAGAGGCCCCGGCGGAACCCACCTCGCAAAACTCTGCAGCAGCAGCAGCCAACGCCACCGCGCTCACCTCCGTGGTGGTTCTGGCCGCGGGCTGCTCCTTACAGGTACCCATGGATGACGGCGACCTGCTGCTACAGCCTGCGCCAAGCTCGGTCCTGCAAGTGAATCTCCAAGGACACAACCTCATTCTGATCCCCGAGGGCCTCGTGGGAGCCACCGACCAACGCCCAGGAGGCCAGGGAGACTGTCCCGAAGACCCGGAACTGGGCGCCTTCCTGAGACCCCTCGGTGAGAACATGGTCGTCGAGCAGGGATTCTTCTGCGAATTTATGCCAGAGATCGTCAGAAAAATAGAGGCCTTCGAGGAGCAATGGATGGACCCTCCAGCCGGCCCGCAGGGGCCCAACCCATATCTCCCTGCTTGGGCCCCCGCCCCTAGTCCAGTGAGGCGCTCTTCTAATCCCGCCTACGACGTGGATTTCCACCTTCTGAGGCCCTTCCCCACCTCACCGCTGCAACCTCTACCTCCCTCTCCAAGTTCAAGTCCCCAGGTGCATCCTCAGCCCTCTCCACGCCCTAGGAGCAAAGCCTGCAGACGTCTGTTCTAGGAAGAAAGGAACTTCTCCCCACCCCACCGCCGGACCCATCATCTCCTGCACACTCTCCTGGGGGGCCTGCTGGATCCCCAGAGCCCCTCAATAGTCAGCAATTCTGTGCTGACCATTGTTTTTTCTGTACCCGATTGTAAGGAAGTAAAGACATCAATCACCAAGAGAAGGCAGATTCTACATTTCATCTTGGAAATGGAAAATCTTCAGGGAAACCAAAAACTGTGTTTTCAGATTTGGGGGATTCTTCACAGGATCATTCTCTAAACAAACACACACACACACACACACACACACACACACACACACACACACACCATTTCCCTGCATTTTGTTGACGTTGTTTTCTCTCAAATGCACTATTGAACTCCTATCACCATTCTCCTCCTTTTCCCACAAACCAAGAAATCACTGGATTTCTTATGCTGTGAGTTTCCTTCTGTGTTTGCCCATGGATTTATGAAGACGTTCAGCCATAGCATGTCTAGTTCTTCATTTTTCCACCTGCTGCCCCAGTGAACTGCCAAAGACTATGATGGTTGCTACATCTGATTGTATGGTGTTTGTTCTCAGCAGTCTCTTAACCTGTTGAAGAAATTCTCTTCCAATCTTACTTCTTAAGGTAAATGAGATTTATGTGGAATTTTATCAGATGTTGTCAGCATGCATTGGAATATATTTTTTAAATATATGTTCCTCTGGTGATTTAAACCAATAGACTGATGGAAATGTTTGCTTTACTGCTATTCCGCAGTGTTTTCTACCATTTAAATTGTACCCTGTTTATTTTTTCTAATGTAAATAAAACTTGTAACATTTGAAATGTTAATTTATTACCATGTTTGCTTCATTTCTATAAAGTAAAATATTACAAAACTGAAGTCAAAGGGTCATTTCATTTCAAAACACCAGTAAATATTCAGATTGACCACTGCACCTTACTAATTTTTATTTTTAATTTTTAGTTGTAGCTGAACAGAATACCTTTATTTTATTTATTCCTCTATTTTTTTTTTTTCATGTCATGCTGAGGATTGAACCCAGCGCCTGCATGGACTAGGCAAGGGTTCTACTGCTGAGCTACAACTCCAACCCCACATTACCAATTCTTTCCTACCTTTTTTATTCTTAACATTCTACTCATTCAGTCTAGCCTCAATTTTCATCTGGCTGAAGAATATCCTTTAATAGATATTTCTACCATGTCCGAGTGTGGTAAACTCTCTTGGTTCTATAAGTTTGCACATGGTTTTGCATGATAAACTCTTGAAATTCTACGCCTGTTTTTATCCCTCCACCCAAGAAACACCAGTGATTCTGCCCCTTAAGGGCCCAGACAGGTATTTCCCCACAGAGACACCCCACAGCCAAAGCTATTTGCCAGTCGACTCGACTCCTCCCATCTAGGGGCGGAGCTTAGCGTGACACTGGAACTTGGGTTGCGCAGGCCATATCATTGGCCCTCCAGGGCGCATCCAGGTCAGTGCATAGGAGCAAGGTTCCAAAGTGGGACGCCAAGCCCAGCAGTGGGCGCAGATCCAAAGAAGCTAGGACTGCCGCCCACCGGAAAGCTTAGCGCACCTCACCTGTCCTCTGGACCTGACTGTCACCGCGCCCAGGACCGCGCCGCCTGCGCCCCGCACTCACTTTGCCCCGAAACGGGAGCATCCACCGCAGCGCCGTCGACATGGTGGGCATTCGTCCACGCAGCCCCAGCGCCTGCCCTGCGCCCTGGGGGGGACCACAGCCTGCAGGACCTGGCCCTGCCAAACGCCGCCGACTAGACGAGCCTGCAGACCCTGCAGAGGCCCCGGCGGAACCCACCTCGCAAAACTCTGCAGCAGCAGCAGCCAACGCCACCGCGCTCACCTCCGTGGTGGTTCTGGCCGCGGGCTGCTCCTTACAGGTACCCATGGATGACGGCGACCTGCTGCTACAGCCTGCGCCAAGCTCGGTCCTGCAAGTGAATCTCCAAGGACACAACCTCATTCTGATCCCCGAGGGCCTCGTGGGAGCCACCGACCAACGCCCAGGAGGCCAGGGAGACTGTCCCGAAGACCCGGAACTGGGCGCCTTCCTGAGACCCCTCGGTGAGAACATGGTCGTCGAGCAGGGATTCTTCTGCGAATTTATGCCAGAGATCGTCAGAAAAATAGAGGCCTTCGAGGAGCAATGGATGGACCCTCCAGCCGGCCCGCAGGGGCCCAACCCATATCTCCCTGCTTGGGCCCCCGCCCCTAGTCCAGTGAGGCGCTCTTCTAATCCCGCCTACGACGTGGATTTCCACCTTCTGAGGCCCTTCCCCACCTCACCGCTGCAACCTCTACCTCCCTCTCCAAGTTCAAGTCCCCAGGTGCATCCTCAGCCCTCTCCACGCCCTAGGAGCAAAGCCTGCAGACGTCTGTTCTAGGAAGAAAGGAACTTCTCCCCACCCCACCGCCGGACCCATCATCTCCTGCACACTCTCCTGGGGGGCCTGCTGGATCCCCAGAGCCCCTCAATAGTCAGCAATTCTGTGCTGACCATTGTTTTTTCTGTACCCGATTGTAAGGAAGTAAAGACATCAATCACCAAGAGAAGGCAGATTCTACATTTCATCTTGGAAATGGAAAATCTTCAGGGAAACCAAAAACTGTGTTTTCAGATTTGGGGGATTCTTCACAGGATCATTCTCTAAACAAACACACACACACACACACACACACACACACACACACACACACACACCATTTCCCTGCATTTTGTTGACGTTGTTTTCTCTCAAATGCACTATTGAACTCCTATCACCATTCTCCTCCTTTTCCCACAAACCAAGAAATCACTGGATTTCTTATGCTGTGAGTTTCCTTCTGTGTTTGCCCATGGATTTATGAAGACGTTCAGCCATAGCATGTCTAGTTCTTCATTTTTCCACCTGCTGCCCCAGTGAACTGCCAAAGACTATGATGGTTGCTACATCTGATTGTATGGTGTTTGTTCTCAGCAGTCTCTTAACCTGTTGAAGAAATTCTCTTCCAATCTTACTTCTTAAGGTAAATGAGATTTATGTGGAATTTTATCAGATGTTGTCAGCATGCATTGGAATATATTTTTTAAATATATGTTCCTCTGGTGATTTAAACCAATAGACTGATGGAAATGTTTGCTTTACTGCTATTCCGCAGTGTTTTCTACCATTTAAATTGTACCCTGTTTATTTTTTCTAATGTAAATAAAACTTGTAACATTTGAAATGTTAATTTATTACCATGTTTGCTTCATTTCTATAAAGTAAAATATTACAAAACTGAAGTCAAAGGGTCATTTCATTTCAAAACACCAGTAAATATTCAGATTGACCACTGCACCTTACTAATTTTTATTTTTAATTTTTAGTTGTAGCTGAACAGAATACCTTTATTTTATTTATTCCTCTATTTTTTTTTTTTCATGTCATGCTGAGGATTGAACCCAGCGCCTGCATGGACTAGGCAAGGGTTCTACTGCTGAGCTACAACTCCAACCCCACATTACCAATTCTTTCCTACCTTTTTTATTCTTAACATTCTACTCATTCAGTCTAGCCTCAATTTTCATCTGGCTGAAGAATATCCTTTAATAGATATTTCTACCATGTCCGAGTGTGGTAAACTCTCTTGGTTCTATAAGTTTGCACATGGTTTTGCATGATAAACTCTTGAAATTCTACGCCTGTTTTTATCCCTCCACCCAAGAAACACCAGTGATTCTGCCCCTTAAGGGCCCAGACAGGTATTTCCCCACAGAGACACCCCACAGCCAAAGCTATTTGCCAGTCGACTCGACTCCTCCCATCTAGGGGCGGAGCTTAGCGTGACACTGGAACTTGGGTTGCGCAGGCCATATCATTGGCCCTCCAGGGCGCATCCAGGTCAGTGCATAGGAGCAAGGTTCCAAAGTGGGACGCCAAGCCCAGCAGTGGGCGCAGATCCAAAGAAGCTAGGACTGCCGCCCACCGGAAAGCTTAGCGCACCTCACCTGTCCTCTGGACCTGACTGTCACCGCGCCCAGGACCGCGCCGCCTGCGCCCCGCACTCACTTTGCCCCGAAACGGGAGCATCCACCGCAGCGCCGTCGACATGGTGGGCATTCGTCCACGCAGCCCCAGCGCCTGCCCTGCGCCCTGGGGGGGACCACAGCCTGCAGGACCTGGCCCTGCCAAACGCCGCCGACTAGACGAGCCTGCAGACCCTGCAGAGGCCCCGGCGGAACCCACCTCGCAAAACTCTGCAGCAGCAGCAGCCAACGCCACCGCGCTCACCTCCGTGGTGGTTCTGGCCGCGGGCTGCTCCTTACAGGTACCCATGGATGACGGCGACCTGCTGCTACAGCCTGCGCCAAGCTCGGTCCTGCAAGTGAATCTCCAAGGACACAACCTCATTCTGATCCCCGAGGGCCTCGTGGGAGCCACCGACCAACGCCCAGGAGGCCAGGGAGACTGTCCCGAAGACCCGGAACTGGGCGCCTTCCTGAGACCCCTCGGTGAGAACATGGTCGTCGAGCAGGGATTCTTCTGCGAATTTATGCCAGAGATCGTCAGAAAAATAGAGGCCTTCGAGGAGCAATGGATGGACCCTCCAGCCGGCCCGCAGGGGCCCAACCCATATCTCCCTGCTTGGGCCCCCGCCCCTAGTCCAGTGAGGCGCTCTTCTAATCCCGCCTACGACGTGGATTTCCACCTTCTGAGGCCCTTCCCCACCTCACCGCTGCAACCTCTACCTCCCTCTCCAAGTTCAAGTCCCCAGGTGCATCCTCAGCCCTCTCCACGCCCTAGGAGCAAAGCCTGCAGACGTCTGTTCTAGGAAGAAAGGAACTTCTCCCCACCCCACCGCCGGACCCATCTCCTGCACACTCTCCTGGGGGGCCTGCTGGATCCCCAGAGCCCCTCAATAGTCAGCAATTCTGTGCTGACCATTGTTTTTTCTGTACCCGATTGTAAGGAAGTAAAGACATCAATCACCAAGAGAAGGCAGATTCTACATTTCATCTTGGAAATGGAAAATCTTCAGGGAAACCAAAAACTGTGTTTTCAGATTTGGGGGATTCTTCACAGGATCATTCTCTAAACAAACACACACACACACACACACACACACACACACACACACACACACCATTTCCCTGCATTTTGTTGACGTTGTTTTCTCTCAAATGCACTATTGAACTCCTATCACCATTCTCCTCCTTTTCCCACAAACCAAGAAATCACTGGATTTCTTATGCTGTGAGTTTCCTTCTGTGTTTGCCCATGGATTTATGAAGACGTTCAGCCATAGCATGTCTAGTTCTTCATTTTTCCACCTGCTGCCCCAGTGAACTGCCAAAGACTATGATGGTTGCTACATCTGATTGTATGGTGTTTGTTCTCAGCAGTCTCTTAACCTGTTGAAGAAATTCTCTTCCAATCTTACTTCTTAAGGTAAATGAGATTTATGTGGAATTTTATCAGATGTTGTCAGCATGCATTGGAATATATTTTTTAAATATATGTTCCTCTGGTGATTTAAACCAATAGACTGATGGAAATGTTTGCTTTACTGCTATTCCGCAGTGTTTTCTACCATTTAAATTGTACCCTGTTTATTTTTTCTAATGTAAATAAAACTTGTAACATTTGAAATGTTAATTTATTACCATGTTTGCTTCATTTCTATAAAGTAAAATATTACAAAACTGAAGTCAAAGGGTCATTTCATTTCAAAACACCAGTAAATATTCAGATTGACCACTGCACCTTACTAATTTTTATTTTTAATTTTTAGTTGTAGCTGAACAGAATACCTTTATTTTATTTATTCCTCTATTTTTTTTTTTTCATGTCATGCTGAGGATTGAACCCAGCGCCTGCATGGACTAGGCAAGGGTTCTACTGCTGAGCTACAACTCCAACCCCACATTACCAATTCTTTCCTACCTTTTTTATTCTTAACATTCTACTCATTCAGTCTAGCCTCAATTTTCATCTGGCTGAAGAATATCCTTTAATAGATATTTCTACCATGTCCGAGTGTGGTAAACTCTCTTGGTTCTATAAGTTTGCACATGGTTTTGCATGATAAACTCTTGAAATTCTACGCCTGTTTTTATCCCTCCACCCAAGAAACACCAGTGATTCTGCCCCTTAAGGGCCCAGACAGGTATTTCCCCACAGAGACACCCCACAGCCAAAGCTATTTGCCAGTCGACTCGACTCCTCCCATCTAGGGGCGGAGCTTAGCGTGACACTGGAACTTGGGTTGCGCAGGCCATATCATTGGCCCTCCAGGGCGCATCCAGGTCAGTGCATAGGAGCAAGGTTCCAAAGTGGGACGCCAAGCCCAGCAGTGGGCGCAGATCCAAAGAAGCTAGGACTGCCGCCCACCGGAAAGCTTAGCGCACCTCACCTGTCCTCTGGACCTGACTGTCACCGCGCCCAGGACCGCGCCGCCTGCGCCCCGCACTCACTTTGCCCCGAAACGGGAGCATCCACCGCAGCGCCGTCGACATGGTGGGCATTCGTCCACGCAGCCCCAGCGCCTGCCCTGCGCCCTGGGGGGGACCACAGCCTGCAGGACCTGGCCCTGCCAAACGCCGCCGACTAGACGAGCCTGCAGACCCTGCAGAGGCCCCGGCGGAACCCACCTCGCAAAACTCTGCAGCAGCAGCAGCCAACGCCACCGCGCTCACCTCCGTGGTGGTTCTGGCCGCGGGCTGCTCCTTACAGGTACCCATGGATGACGGCGACCTGCTGCTACAGCCTGCGCCAAGCTCGGTCCTGCAAGTGAATCTCCAAGGACACAACCTCATTCTGATCCCCGAGGGCCTCGTGGGAGCCACCGACCAACGCCCAGGAGGCCAGGGAGACTGTCCCGAAGACCCGGAACTGGGCGCCTTCCTGAGACCCCTCGGTGAGAACATGGTCGTCGAGCAGGGATTCTTCTGCGAATTTATGCCAGAGATCGTCAGAAAAATAGAGGCCTTCGAGGAGCAATGGATGGACCCTCCAGCCGGCCCGCAGGGGCCCAACCCATATCTCCCTGCTTGGGCCCCCGCCCCTAGTCCAGTGAGGCGCTCTTCTAATCCCGCCTACGACGTGGATTTCCACCTTCTGAGGCCCTTCCCCACCTCACCGCTGCAACCTCTACCTCCCTCTCCAAGTTCAAGTCCCCAGGTGCATCCTCAGCCCTCTCCACGCCCTAGGAGCAAAGCCTGCAGACGTCTGTTCTAGGAAGAAAGGAACTTCTCCCCACCCCACCGCCGGACCCATCATCTCCTGCACACTCTCCTGGGGGGCCTGCTGGATCCCCAGAGCCCCTCAATAGTCAGCAATTCTGTGCTGACCATTGTTTTTTCTGTACCCGATTGTAAGGAAGTAAAGACATCAATCACCAAGAGAAGGCAGATTCTACATTTCATCTTGGAAATGGAAAATCTTCAGGGAAACCAAAAACTGTGTTTTCAGATTTGGGGGATTCTTCACAGGATCATTCTCTAAACAAACACACACACACACACACACACACACACACACACACACACACCATTTCCCTGCATTTTGTTGACGTTGTTTTCTCTCAAATGCACTATTGAACTCCTATCACCATTCTCCTCCTTTTCCCACAAACCAAGAAATCACTGGATTTCTTATGCTGTGAGTTTCCTTCTGTGTTTGCCCATGGATTTATGAAGACGTTCAGCCATAGCATGTCTAGTTCTTCATTTTTCCACCTGCTGCCCCAGTGAACTGCCAAAGACTATGATGGTTGCTACATCTGATTGTATGGTGTTTGTTCTCAGCAGTCTCTTAACCTGTTGAAGAAATTCTCTTCCAATCTTACTTCTTAATGTAAATGAGATTTATGTGGAATTTTATCAGATGTTGTCAGCATGCATTGGAATATATTTTTTAAATATATGTTCCTCTGGTGATTTAAACCAATAGACTGATGGAAATGTTTGCTTTACTGCTATTCCGCAGTGTTTTCTACCATTTAAATTGTACCCTGTTTATTTTTTCTAATGTAAATAAAACTTGTAACATTTGAAATGTTAATTTATTACCATGTTTGCTTCATTTCTATAAAGTAAAATATTACAAAACTGAAGTCAAAGGGTCATTTCATTTCAAAACACCAGTAAATATTCAGATTGACCACTGCACCTTACTAATTTTTATTTTTAATTTTTAGTTGTAGCTGAACAGAATACCTTTATTTTATTTATTCCTCTATTTTTTTTTTTTCATGTCATGCTGAGGATTGAACCCAGCGCCTGCATGGACTAGGCAAGGGTTCTACTGCTGAGCTACAACTCCAACCCCACATTACCAATTCTTTCCTACCTTTTTTATTCTTAACATTCTACTCATTCAGTCTAGCCTCAATTTTCATCTGGCTGAAGAATATCCTTTAATAGATATTTCTACCATGTCCGAGTGTGGTAAACTCTCTTGGTTCTATAAGTTTGCACATGGTTTTGCATGATAAACTCTTGAAATTCTACGCCTGTTTTTATCCCTCCACCCAAGAAACACCAGTGATTCTGCCCCTTAAGGGCCCAGACAGGTATTTCCCCACAGAGACACCCCACAGCCAAAGCTATTTGCCAGTCGACTCGACTCCTCCCATCTAGGGGCGGAGCTTAGCGTGACACTGGAACTTGGGTTGCGCAGGCCATATCATTGGCCCTCCAGGGCGCATCCAGGTCAGTGCATAGGAGCAAGGTTCCAAAGTGGGACGCCAAGCCCAGCAGTGGGCGCAGATCCAAAGAAGCTAGGACTGCCGCCCACCGGAAAGCTTAGCGCACCTCACCTGTCCTCTGGACCTGACTGTCACCGCGCCCAGGACCGCGCCGCCTGCGCCCCGCACTCACTTTGCCCCGAAACGGGAGCATCCACCGCAGCGCCGTCGACATGGTGGGCATTCGTCCACGCAGCCCCAGCGCCTGCCCTGCGCCCTGGGGGGGACCACAGCCTGCAGGACCTGGCCCTGCCAAACGCCGCCGACTAGACGAGCCTGCAGACCCTGCAGAGGCCCCGGCGGAACCCACCTCGCAAAACTCTGCAGCAGCAGCAGCCAACGCCACCGCGCTCACCTCCGTGGTGGTTCTGGCCGCGGGCTGCTCCTTACAGGTACCCATGGATGACGGCGACCTGCTGCTACAGCCTGCGCCAAGCTCGGTCCTGCAAGTGAATCTCCAAGGACACAACCTCATTCTGATCCCCGAGGGCCTCGTGGGAGCCACCGACCAACGCCCAGGAGGCCAGGGAGACTGTCCCGAAGACCCGGAACTGGGCGCCTTCCTGAGACCCCTCGGTGAGAACATGGTCGTCGAGCAGGGATTCTTCTGCGAATTTATGCCAGAGATCGTCAGAAAAATAGAGGCCTTCGAGGAGCAATGGATGGACCCTCCAGCCGGCCCGCAGGGGCCCAACCCATATCTCCCTGCTTGGGCCCCCGCCCCTAGTCCAGTGAGGCGCTCTTCTAATCCCGCCTACGACGTGGATTTCCACCTTCTGAGGCCCTTCCCCACCTCACCGCTGCAACCTCTACCTCCCTCTCCAAGTTCAAGTCCCCAGGTGCATCCTCAGCCCTCTCCACGCCCTAGGAGCAAAGCCTGCAGACGTCTGTTCTAGGAAGAAAGGAACTTCTCCCCACCCCACCGCCGGACCCATCATCTCCTGCACACTCTCCTGGGGGGCCTGCTGGATCCCCAGAGCCCCTCAATAGTCAGCAATTCTGTGCTGACCATTGTTTTTTCTGTACCCGATTGTAAGGAAGTAAAGACATCAATCACCAAGAGAAGGCAGATTCTACATTTCATCTTGGAAATGGAAAATCTTCAGGGAAACCAAAAACTGTGTTTTCAGATTTGGGGGATTCTTCACAGGATCATTCTCTAAACACACACACACACACACACACACACACACACACACACACACACACACCATTTCCCTGCATTTTGTTGACGTTGTTTTCTCTCAAATGCACTATTGAACTCCTATCACCATTCTCCTCCTTTTCCCACAAACCAAGAAATCACTGGATTTCTTATGCTGTGAGTTTCCTTCTGTGTTTGCCCATGGATTTATGAAGACGTTCAGCCATAGCATGTCTAGTTCTTCATTTTTCCACCTGCTGCCCCAGTGAACTGCCAAAGACTATGATGGTTGCTACATCTGATTGTATGGTGTTTGTTCTCAGCAGTCTCTTAACCTGTTGAAGAAATTCTCTGCCCATCTTACTTGAACATGGTTTTGCATGATAAACTCTCTTAGTATTGTATGCCTGAAAATCCATTATTACTCATGTATGATTATTTGAATTTGGTGTCAACACACCTTATGTATAATCAGGGATATAATAAATTATTGTATCGTGGTGTATTAAGAATTGTAATGCAAAATAAATTTTAAAAAGAAAAAAATGGCATTATTACATATTCATCCTTAAATATAAAATGATATATAACTGACCGAATGATGTTCACCTATTGCCATTTTTGTGGTTGCAAAATAAAACGTCTGCCAATCAAGTTGTTTTTCTTTTATATGTGACTTTTCTACTCATTGTAGTATATTTTTAAGTTGTCTTATTTTACTTTTTGAGTTCCTTGATTTTTAAATGTTTTTATTATTGCATTATAGTTATACATAATAGTGGGGTTCATTTTGGACACGCATACATGCATAGAATATCATTGGTTCCATTTCAATACCCAGTACTTCCATTTTTCCTTATCTCCTTTCTTTCCTGTTCCTCTTCCTCTCTCTACCCTTCCTTCTTTTTATTTTTAGCTTTTTAATCATTTTCTTTATAGATAATACATAATGATAGAATGCACTATGACATGTTCACATTAGTACATAGCATAATATGATAAATTTTATTCCACAGTTCTACCCTTTTCCCATCTCTCCTCCTTCTCCCTCAATTCCCTTCTTCCATTCCACTGATGTCCCAAAGAAAAAAAATTAAGAGCATGAATAAAGAGCTTTTAGAATGAGAAAATCTTTACCACTACTCTTCTGACAGGGAATTAATACTTAGAATATATTAAGAACTCAAAAATCTTAATCCCCCCCCAAAAAAATTACTAAATAAGCAATCAATAATTGGGCAAAAGAATTAAACACACTTCTGAAAATAAGAAATACAATCGACTAACAAACATGAAAAAAAATGTTCAAAATGTCTCTAGAAATCAGGGAAATGTACATCAAAACTACATTGACATTTCATCTCCAATTAGAATGGCAATAATCAAGAATAAAAAATGATAAATACTTGAGAGGATGTAGAGGAAGTAATACACTCAAACATTGTTAGTGGTACTACAAATTAATAGAATCACTGTGTAAAGCAGTGTGATTTGAGTCTCAACAGGAACACAACCATCATATGACCCAACTACCCTTGATATTTATCCCAAAGAACTAATATCAGCACAGTATAGTGATATAGACACATCAGTGTTTAGAGCAATGCAAGACACAATAGCCAAGTTATGGAACCTGCCCAGGTGCCCATCAACAGAGGAGTGGAGAGAGAAAATATGGTGTGTATATATACACAATTTGTGTGTGTGTGTGTGTGTGTGTGTGTGTGCGTGTGTGTGTGTGTGTATGTACAGTTATAAAGAAGAATGAAACTATGTTATTTGCTGGCAAATGGATGGAACTGGAGAACATTATGTAAGTGAAATAAACCAGAGTCAGAAAATCAAAGATGAAATGTTTTCTCTCATATGCAGAAGCTAGAGAAAAATAAAGGGGGAAAGGGTGATCACATTTTAGTATTTTTAAAAATGTTTATTTGCCTTTCGTTTCCACAGCCTTCCTGCAATGTTGTCTAGAGGTAGGCTCTCTTGCCCTTTGGCTTGATAGAATTTAACAAAATCTTAGGATCTGTAATTTCAGTATATCTTACATATCCCCAGGTTGAAAATCCAATCACATACATAATGGCATTATCCAATGTATCTTTTGTTTATGCTTCTGTAGGAAAGTTTTTGTTTCAATGATTTTGTTTTCCTCGATTTTTACCTACTTCTTGTTTTAAAACTTCTCCCACTGGGTATCAGAAAGTTCTATTTAGGTATGTTCATGGATATTGCTTCAATACTTAAGTTTTGAAAATTTTTAAATTCTTAACTGTTCAGTTACTTCAATTTCCTTTTGTTGTTGTTGTTGTGTTTGTACTAGAGATTGAACTCAGGGGCACTTGACCACTGAGCCACATCCCCAGCCTTTTTTAATATTTTATTTAGAGACAGGGTCTCACTGAGTTGCTTAGGGCCTCACTAAGTTGTTGAGGCTGCCTTTGAACTTGTGACCCTCCTGCCTCAGAGTTACTGGAATTGTAGGCATGTGCCACCATTCCTGGCTAATTCAATTTTCTTACAAGTAAAATCTCCCATTGTTTTTAATCACATTGGGTTGCCTCATAAACTTAGTAGACATCATTGGTGGGAATAGAGTGGAAATTCATCTTCAGTATCCAGTTTCCACTTCCTAGTTCACCAAGGACCACTACTCAGAATCAGACCTTTGGAAGTCTTATAACTTGTCTCTCTGAAAAATTACAGGTCTTATCCCCAAGCAATCCCACAGCTGCTCATTTTCAGTTTCCACCTGCCTCTCCTGATCCACTGCAGGCCCCTTGAAATAGTGGTCAGTGCCTCCTCAGCCTCTAACCATGGCAGTAGGCTGATTTTCAGTCACCTAAAAGGAGTCGAAATCCCAAATGCCACTATATATTTTAGTCTCACTACAAGAAATACATTAAAATATCAGGTCTGCATTCAGAAATAGAACTTTCTACTCCATTTCTGATACCTAGAAGTCTGTATCTTCCTTTTGAGAGTAGATATCTACTTTAATATGATTTAATACATCAGTGCTGTGTCTACAGTAGATGAAATCTCTTTGTATTTACTATTGTCTTGTCCACAGTTCCCACCATGACTCAGCCCTCCCTCCTGCTCCCTCAATAGCTCAGCAGTTAGTCATTCATAAATCTCTACCTAATTATCTGCTAATTCTGTAGATCAGTGGCCCTATCTACAAAACTGTGTCTTCTATTACAAGAGCCTCCTAATCTAAACTAGACACTAAGCACATCCATTTTCAGTCACATGTTAATGGAACAGTTCCAAGAGATCCTTAAAAACAATTCTCTTGAAAGCCATGGAGAAAAGTTAATATTTTAATGGGATAACACATATTTTAAAAATGTAATAGAAATCATTCAAAGCCAAAACTGGTGACCAATTATGAATCTAGAGAAGACAGTAGATGTTGAAGCAAGAAATCTCCTTTAGAATCTATGGTGACCTAGAGCTTTGGATGTAATGGCCTATTTATTGGAGACAGAAAATAAAATTCAGTGCTTACACAACACTGAAGAGAAAATCCCAGGCTTCTAGTGATTCTAAGCTCTTAACCCAAACTTTAAGAATACATAAGGAAACACACCACTACAAAAGAGAAAAAGTAGACCTAAAACAGGACAAAGGAGTCAGTCCCTCAAATGGTTGTGATAGATTATCAACTATAAAATATTTTTAAATAAATGTAATTTATTGGGCTGGGGATGAAGCTCAGTTGGTAGAGTGCTTGCCTCCCTTGCACAAGGCCCTGAGTTCAATCCCCAGAACCACAAAAAAAATCAATAAATGTAATTTGATTGAGAGAGATGGAATCTTTAAAGGGGAACCAAAGGAAACTTACAGGAATTAAATACATAAACATTGTAATGGTGAATATAAGGAATGGGTTAACCATAGAGAGAACTAACTGGAAATGTAAATATACTGAAAACATGTATAAAGCTAAGGGGAAGAGCTAAAAATATATAAAACTTGCCAGGGAAGCTCAAGAACTTTATACAGAGGTTTCCATCTACCATCACTGTCAGAGACAAAGAGGATGAGCACCCAGAGAATAGGAAAGCAGTATGAATGAGGATTCTGTGGATGTGTTGATAGAAAAATCATTCATTCATTCATTCATTCATTCATTCATTTATTCAACAAATATGTATTGAGTACCTTCTGTGTACCAGATATTTTTCCAAACCCTGGGAATACAGCCAAGAACAAATTGGTTAAAAATCAATCTTTGTGGAGTGCAATAATTCACACAAGAAATGATTCTGCCCTAAATGAAAGTAGTTAACAGAAACAATGATATGAAGAGGTATTTCTGAGACATATTTTCTGGTGGTTGGGGGCAGGGGTGGTTACCAGGGATTGAACTAAGGGGCACTCAACCACTGAGCCACATCCCCAGCCCCATTTTGTATTTTATTTAGAGACAGAGTTTTACTGATTTGCATAGTGCCTTGCTTTTTGCTAAGTCTGGCTTTGAGCTTTTGGTCCTCTCACCTCAGCCTCTGAAGCTGATTGGATCACAGTTGATTGGATTACAGGGTTATAGGTGTGTGCCACCATGCCCAGCTCTCAGATATATTTTGAAGATTGGAAAAAAACAAGATTTGTTGAAATGAAAGATGTGGGAGGGTTAGGGTTCTTGAAGGGTTGGAGCCTGAGCTCATACACACACACACACACACACACACACACACACACACACACGCATGCATGAACACACCAAAAAAGATGGAAATATTGTTTTCTGAGGTCAGAAAGCCTTTGAGAGGAGAAAATGATTTTTAAATTAGTTCAGTCTTGGATATGTATGATTTGAGTTGCTCGTTACAAAGCTAAATGAAGATATTGACTAGAAAATGAGATACAGGAATTTGGATTGCTTGAGAATGATGAAAGATAGAGACATACCATTGTTTTGGAAGTATTATCCAAGCATATTTTTAAATCATTAGGAATTATGACAGAATCAATGTGGAACAGTGTGACAGAATCAATGTGGAATAGAGAAAAAAGCATTCAAGAAATGAGGAGCAAGAGCCCCAGTGTTTGAAAGAGAGTGGAGGGCTGCACTAAGAAAGAGTAGTGGGCGGGATGGGTGTGGTGGCACCCATATTCCCAGCAGATCATCCCTACATCTGAAGGCTGAGGCAGGAGGGTCACAAATTCAAAGCCATCCTCAGCAACTTAGTGAGGCCCTAAGCAACTCAGTGAGACCCTGTCTCTAAATAAAGTATTAAAAAGGACTGGGCGGGGTGGCTCAGTGGTTGAGTTCCTCTGGGTTCAATCCCCAGTACCAAAAAAAAAATTGAGCTCTGATAATATTAAATTCAGAAAGGAGAAAGAACTGGTTGGGAAGTGGCAATGAGGAGCAATAAAAACAAAGAAGAAGATGAACACAGCAATTGGGATCAAGAGGAACCCCTAGAAATACTAGGGCTGTGTAAGACACTCTCCAGTGTTGAAGCTTACAGGGAAAGCAGGGTACCCAGAGCAAGCAAGGTCAGTTATAGAAAGATAAAGGGATGCCAGGGAAGCTGGAGATCTTGCAGTTTTGAATTATTGACTATGAGCTCCAGAATACCAAATAAAATATGTGAAAGATGGAGGAGAAGTGAAGAAGATAGAAGATGTCATGTACAGGGTATTTGAAGATTTAAATCTTATGAGATAAAAAGAGACTCTCACCTTGAACAAGGACAAAACACATGAGATTAGTCTTCCTGATCCTACAGCAATAGAGGTGGGGGTTTGCAATGCTGAAGAAAGAACACACCTAGTTCTGGGCATAGTTTTAGCATCCTCTTTAAAGAAGCACAATGATGTTCAAGATCATAAATAAGGACACATTTAGACAGATTATTGTAAGCCTACAAAACACCAAATCCTAAGGAGAGGCCATATAGAAAGAGTAGGTGAGGCCCTAGGTTCAATCATCAGCACCACAAAAAGAAAAGGGGGATAGATTCATGGCAGAAAGAGAAGATGACTACAATGAAGAAGCAAAGAGTTGGAAAGCTGATTTCTCAATAGGAAAAAAAAAATGGAAGACAATAAAATAGTGGAATAACAGCTGCAAAGCACTGATACAAAACAACTGGAAAGATATGCATAAAATAAGAATGGAAAATTATACTGTATGTATGTATACTATGTCAAAATACACTCTAATGTCATGTATATCTAGAAAGAACAAATAAAAAGTTAAATAAAAAACAAAAATTAAAATATGAATAAAGCATTTCTTAATTTATTATGTGAACTCCCAGTCAAAATCATAGAAACAGAGAGTATAAGGGTAGTTAGTGGTTGGGAGACAGTGAATGGTATTGGTCAAGGGATACAAAGATTCAGTTTCACCAAAATAAGTTTTGAGATATACAGTATAGCATGATGGCTATTGTTAATAGTTGTGTGTTGTATACTTCAAAACTGCTAAAATAGGTTCTAAATGTTGGCTCCAAAAACGAAAAGTATATGAAGTGGTGAGTATGTTAATTAAAAATTGTTACATGATCTTAAAGGACCCTGTCTCAATTTTTTTAAAAAAATGAATTTAAAAGTCTAGGGATGTAGCTCAGCAGTAAAGAGTCTATGAGGTCAATCCCCAGTATCAAAAAAAAAAAAAAGTAAATGTAATAATTTAAAATGTCAACTGTATGAAATTATCTCCGGCTAAACAATAAAATCAATGCAACAGAAAGATTAAAAAAAATCCACACTTAAATGAATATATATATGCATGTATGTATACATTTATATTTTTTAAATAGGAAATTGTTCAGTTCAGTGGGGAAAGATGAATTTTTCAATTAAAAAATATCAGGACAATTGGTTTTACATATGGCAAAAAACTGGATCACTATCTCATGATTACAAAAGAGCCTGCTCCATCTGGATAAAGAGTTTAAATTTTGAAAGGTGAAGATGTAAATATTGGAAGAGATATAGAATGACCTTGGAATAGGGAGTATTTCTGAAACAATACACAAACATCACAATCATAAAGAATAAAACTCATGGAGTTGAAACCATTTTAAAATTAAGCATTTGTTTAATATAAATAAGGTGAATAAAAACAAATCACAAAATGGATAAAGATCATTTCAATATATGTAATTAAGAAACAAGTTCCAAAAATCAGTAACAAAAAAATATGGGCAAACAACAAAGATATTCCACAGAAGATGTTACATGGATGGCTGATACATATGTGAAAACATGATCAATGTCATGAGTAATCAGGGAAATAGAAAACACATGGCATACCATTTCATACCAACAGACTGATAAATGCTTTAAAATCCAACCTCATTAAGCGCAGGCAAGAATGAGGTACAGAGAGAACACAACCTCCCAGCGGTGTTCCCTTACACAAAGATGCTTTGGGGCAGCCAGGTAGAAAGTTTGCATTATCTATTATTGTTTAGATGCCACTCAATACCCAGAAATTTCATATCTAATTGCCCTAATCATAAAGGTAAAAAATAAAACATTGTGTCTTATAAAATTAAACATGTGTTTTTTCGGGGACGGGGTGTTTGGTATAAGATTGAACCAGGAGCACTTCACCACTGAACCACATCCCCAGTCCTTTTTAATATTTTATTTAGAGACAGGGTCTTTCTAAATTGCCTTAGGGCCTTGCTAAGTTGCTGCAGCTGGCTTTGAATCTGGCTATCCTCCTGCCTCAGCCTCTCAATGATCCGCTGGTATTACAAGCTTGAGCAGCTGCACCCAAATAAACATGTGTATTTGATTCCCGTGTCCCACACAAATCAGGCATTTAATTTTGAAAAACTTTCTTTCCTTCTCTTAACTATTTGTGAGGATAAACTAATTTTTACACTTAATAAAGGTCAAATATCAGATTTGAATACAAAAAATCTTATTTTTTTCTTTTGAGCCTGACTTCCAACAAAATACTATTCTCTTTATTTCCTAAAAAGCTCTTTTATCAAAGAAAATTTTGGTATTTCTAATTTCTCTCATAAATGAAAGAAATTTCTAGAACATATGTAGATAGGCTGGAAAAGCAGTGATGAGTGCTGAGATAAAGCTCTCTTTCATAGTCTTCTGGAAAATTTAGAAGAGAAATTAGACATAGGCTACTTCTAAAGTAAGCAAGTCGTTTATAGGTTGCATTTTGGGTTTTAGTCGGTTGGTTTGTTTTTAATCAGAAATATGAGCAATAAGGACCACTGATCCCGGCGATGTTCCCTTTCCGAGCCTTCCTAAAACCCTTCCCTGCTATTGCACTACACAGCGCCTGTCCAGCTGGCCCTGCCCTGAGCCATCAAAGTCTGGAGGCAGCGCTTCTGCTGAGCCCGGGCAGGTGATTCCCCAAACCGGGCTAGCAACTGAGCCTGCAGAGGGAAAGCCAATTATTCCAGGGTGGAGCCCAGAGATGGGTGTGGTTCTCCAGAAGCCTGGACTGCGGCCCGCCCTCCCAGCTAGCCTAACCTGTCATCCAGACCTGTCTGTCATCGCCCACGCGCAGGACCGCGCCATCCGCGGCCGCACTCACTCGGCTGGGACTCGAGAGCGCAACCGCAATAATGGTCTTGTGCCCACGCAGCCCCAAGCGCCTGCCCGGCGCCCGGGTGGGGACCACAGCCGGGAGGACCCGACTTTGCCAAGCGCCGCCTACTGGACGACCCCGCAGACCCTGCAGAACCCCAGGCGGCGCCCAGCCTGCGAGATTCCGCGGGGACAGCTGACACCACCGCCCTCATCTCTGTGGTGGTCCTGGCCGCGGGTATCTACAGGCACCCCAGAACGACGTCGACCTGGTGTTGAAGCCCGCGCCAACCTCGGTCCTGCAAGTGTCTCTTCAACGACACACCCTCATCCTGATCCCTGAGGGCCTCGTGGGCGCCACCAACCAACGCCCAGGAGGCCAGGGAGACTCTCTTGATGGCCCGGAACTGGGCGCTTTCCTGAGCGCCCCCGGGAAGGACGTGGTCGGATTCGCAGAAGAATCTGTCCCAGAGATCGCCAGCCAAGAAGAGCCTATGAGAAAGAGGACATGGACCCTCCAGCCGGCCAGGGACTGGGGCTCTTTCCCTCCAAGTGAGTCGTTAGGCTCCTTCCTTCCAAGTTCTCACCGGTACTTGCTACTTGAGACTCCAGCGCTGTCCAGAACCTCAGTGGCAGCAAAAACCTCTACCAGGAGTGAACTGACTCCATTTGGTTGAGGGTATTAGTGGATCTGCAAGACTCATTGTAAGCACAGAAGAAGCAACCACCCAGAGACGCGACATCTTCATTCGAGGACCGTGGACAGCTACATATTTCCTTTTTGGTTGGTTTGAGATTGTTCTCTCCTTCGTTTTGTTTTGTTTAGCGGAATTTCTTAATCAGTAGCAGGTGAAGACACCAAAAAAGAAGAGAAGGCTGGCACTTTTGTGAATAAGTAAGCTCAGAGAACCCACCATAGACTATCAGTTCCCTGGCCTCTGCCCCTGAGCTATTTCTTCCACCTCTGCCAACTCCTGTCTCCTTGTTTCATCCTAACTCTTGCTTAAAACTCAACTTTTTTTTTTCAATTTTACCCGATTTTTCACCACTTCCATATGTATCTCTCTATTCTCTAAGATCAAGGTTGTTGTCTTTCCTTCTTTATGTAATTATGAATTTGCTTGTAGGATTGCTCCAATATCTTATGAGGCGCTGCTGATTAATGATTTTTTTTTTCCTGTTTCTTCTTGCTTTCCTTAATTTCTTTTCTTGGATCTGGTCAACCAAGATAATATATATTAGATATATATGATATATATATATATATGATATATATATATATATATGATATATATATATATATATATATATTAGATATATATATGAAAAAACACAAGTGTAATGCACTGGACCTTTTGGAAATGTTTCTAAAACCTGAGGGTGGTAAAAAGTAAAACTGCTCACTACCACACCCTTGGTTTCAAGCACAGACATTAGGTCTAATTTATTTTTTGAGAATTTTTTTCATTCCCAATGTGCATGAGCCCACCACCCAGAATTGGAGTTATTCTTAGTACTATTTCCTCAGTGTCTTTTTTACTTCAAAGAAATTTTTTTTGAGAGAGAGAGAGAGAGAGAAAGAGAGAGAGAGAGAGAGAGAGAGAGAGAGAGAGAGAGAGAGATTTCAATATTTATTTTTTAGTTTTCAGCGGACACAACATCTTTGTTTGTATGTGGTGCTGAGGATCAAACCGGGCCGCATGCATGCCAGGCCAGCGTGATACCACTTGAGCCACATCCCAAGCCCAAAGAAATTAGTTTAAATGATGTATATCCTTTTACCACATTCCTCGCTTCTATTCCCAGAACATTCCTATCATAACATGAAGTTGGTATTATTCCAATCAAAATACAAATGCTACATATACATTATACATAAGTATAGATATAAGTAAGCAAAGTTTATGTTGTTTTGTAAGTGATTAGATTTTCATACCTGGCTTCATATTCTTTGATTTGTTTTTTTCCCTCACTCTGTTTTTAAAATCATGACTTACAAATATAGTTGATGTTTCCTAAAGATTTGAGTTTCCATCATATGAATATGCCATTCTTTTTTTGGGGAGGGTGTAGGGTATCAGGGAGTGAACTCAGGAGCACTAAACTACTGAGCCACATCCCCAGCCCAATTTTGTATTTTATTAGAGACAAGGTTACACTGAGTTACTTAGCACCTCCCCGTTATTGAGGCTAGCAAGCTTTGAACTGGAGATCCTCCTGTCTCAGCCTCCTGAGCCACTGGGATGCCATATTTTATCTATTCATTAGATTCATAGTGATTGCGGTTTTTACTATTACAAATGAACTTAAACTTGTCATCCTGTGTGCCTAGGAAGAGTGTCTCTAGGAAATACACCTGGTTATATTAATGGGTTGTAATTTCAGTAGAGTTTACCAAATTGTTCTCTAGAGTGATTACAACATTTGAACAGCTCCAGAAGTCTCTTATCAGACCATATCACTTTAAATTGTTTTCCAATGGTATCTCAGTTTTAAATTTTGTACTTTCATAATTACTGGTAAAATAATGCAATTTTTTAATGTGTACAAGGGGATCACTTTTAAAATAACCTGATGCACTTTAATACATTGTAAATCTTACTGTTTCAATTTACCACAAGTTCAGTGGGAAGGACAGGTACAACCTGGATTAAAGCACTTACTTTTCAGCTGGCTCCTTTTTAGTCCATTATTAGACAATTAGCAAGAGAATCAAATTTTCCCCAGGCATAAAATTGACATCTTAATTTATTAAACAAAATTTAAATAGTAAAAGCTAAGTTTGGAGGTCTGAACATAGAGTTTTAACAGAAAACAGTGCAAAGAGAACCAACATCTAACTGGGTAAAAATTAAAAGAGAAAAAGACTAGTCTTTCCAAAAAAGTAGAATGTGGAAAAGAAAAGGCAGACAAAATAAAAAGCATTCATTACTCCCAGACACCATAACTTCTAGCTTCTGTAATTCAAAATCCTTCATATTATTTGAGAAGAAGGCGAGAGAGAGAGAGAGAGAGAGACAGAGAGAGAGAGAGAGAGAGAGAGAGAGAGAGAGGGAGAGAGACAGAGAGACAGAGAGACAGAGAGACAGAGACAGAGGTATTTTGGCCTTACTTCCTTTTTAAGAATCTGGTAAAGACAAGGAGGATGATACTCAGGTGAGGAAAGCCTCCATCCACCATGTACCCAGCCACCATCTTGAGGAAGAGTAGGGGAGGAGGGCATCCACACACAGGGAGCATTTCCTACAAGCTGCCATATTATCTGAAAGAGAATTAGAACCCAGCCTGTCTGGGATTCACTTGTGTGGGATGTTAGAGTGGCCCTCTTCCCCACCCCACGCTCAAACCCCCTAAACCTATGAGGTAGAGGCCCATATGGAAAATGAAAAGTATGTCCAATAAAGATTTTCTTTACATGACTAAGCAGAAACCTGTTCACTGATCTTCTGTTTGCTGTCAATTTACATCCTTTAACCGTTCTTTTCTATTGTTACATCTATTAGATTTTTCCTTATTCATTCGACATTTTTTTTCATGATTCCTCATTATATATCTTGTAAATATTTTTTCCAATGTGTCACTTGGCTTTTAACTTGTTCAATACACAGGCTTTATAATTCTCATAAACTGAAATCTCAAGGTCGTTTCTTTATAATTTATATTTTGTGTCAGTTTAAGAAATCTTTCCCAGGATACAACATAAATATATTTCATACATCTCTAATCAAATCTCAAAATTGTTTTTCTTTTTTTTCCAATTTAAACATTTAATCTGTCAGAATTTTCCTTTTTAATTTTTTATTTTATTTTATTTATTTATTTTTACAGTTCAGGGTAGGAATATTTTTTCTTTCAGATGGAAAGTCACTGTTCCAGGATTTACTAAGGAATTGTCTACCCTTTCACTACTTACTTATAATGCCAATTCTGTCCTCTACAGATGTTCACCCTATAAGGGCAAACTAAAGAAATAAGCAAATACTGAGTTTACAACAGCAGGCCCTTGCTAAAGGAAATCCTGAATGATACAAAAGAGATCCCAAAGTGGAAGTTCTGGAAAGCAAAGGGTTGAGGAGGGGATGAAAATCAAGGAAAGCCAGGTGTAGTGGTGCATACCTGTAATCCCAGAAGATCATTGATCATCCGGAGGCTGAGGCAGGAGGATGGCAAGTTCAAAGCCAGCCTGTGCAACAAGTGAGGCACTCAGCAACTCAATGATTCCCTGTCTCTATAAATAAAATACAAAATAGGCCTAAGATGCGGCTCAGTGGTCTAGTGCCCCTGAGTTCAATCCCTGGTAACCACACCCCAAAAAGTGTAGTATTTATGTAGGTAAACTTAAAGGAACAGTGATTGGATAAAACAATAATGTCTTGAGGGTATAAAAACAAATCAAAGATAGGATTAAAATACATGGTAAGTGTAGCATTTTAAGCAAGAGATTATAAAATGTTTTCAGATCTTTGCATGGCTTGAGGGGTGAGGGAGATAAAATCATTGAATAACTAAAGACTCCATTAATCCTAGACTCTGATATGTAAAACATGCATGATTTAGTATAGAAGTTAATTAATATAGGAAAAACAGAGGACTAATAGACATTCAATTCATTCAAAGTGGGCCACGAAAATAGACAAAACAGAAAATACTGGACAATATTAATTGGTATCATTAAACCCAAATATGCCACCTATTATCTTAAATGTAAATGGACTAAATGCTCCAGTTAAAAGACAAGAATTATGAAATTTTATATTAAAAATCAAATATTATGTTGTGTATAAGGGAATGTTACAGAAATGTTGAATATAAAAGAATTGAAAAGATATATAATGCAATAATCACTAAAAGAAATATGTTGATAGTAAGTAAAATAAACAATATGGAGAAATAAGGAGCATTGCTAGGAGAAAAGAGACTCACTAGAAATGATATAAAAATTTACCAGGATTATATAGCAATTGTGTGTGTGTGTGTGTGTGTGTGTGTGTGTGTGTGTGTGTGTGTGTATATATATATATATATATATATATATATTAGCCTTGAAACATAAAACAAAAATTAGCAAAACAAATAAATTGCATTACTGTAACTAACCCAGTAACTGAAAGAATGAAGACTTTTAAAATGGGTAAGGACTGAGGATCCTGCTCGGAAGCAAAAATCTCAATAAGCCTACTTCAGGGACCTTTTATTTTTTATTATTTTTGTTTTGTTTTCTTCAGGTTTTTTTTAAAACAAAAAATAATAATAAAATAAAATGTATAAGGATATTTAAGACTAGAACACCAGAGGCCCAATAGAAAAATTTAGAGCCCTAAATTCAATATGTTTTTTTCTTCAAATGCACACAGAAATTCTAAAACTGAATATACAGTGGATCACAAAGCAGGTCTTAACAGACTTTAAATGATAAAAACCATATGGAGCATATTCGTTGACTATAGTATGACTAAGTGATAAATCAATGATAAAAAGGAAAATAAACAAATTGCCAAATGGTATATGCTTCTAAATAGCCAATAATTCCAAGAAAACATGCAAATTCGTATTTTAATTATGCAATAACAAAAATACTACATATCAATACATGTGGAATACAATCAAAATAGTTCTAAGGAGAAAATTTATCTCTGAAATCAATAAGCTAAGGAACTATGTTAAAAAGTTAGACTGAGCCAGTATGGTGCAACACACCTATAATCCCAGCTACTCAAGAGGCTGAGGCAGGAGGATCACAAGTTCTAGTTCAGTCTGGGCAACTTATTTATGTAAACATAAAAATAAAAAGGGCTGGAAATGTAGCTCAGTGTTATAGCACTGGCCTACAATGTGAAAAGCCCTGAGTTCAATACCCAGTATCACAGTATTAAATGTAAACAAATTAGAAAGATAAAAAATTCTATTATAAATTGATGAAATAGAAAGAAAACAGGATTTTGAGCAAAAGATGGAAGTCACAAAATAATATATGGCATTATAGTACTGTTATAAAGATCAAAACAGCTGGGTGCCGTGGCACATGCCTGTAATCCCAGTGACTCTGGAGGCTGAGGCAGGAGGATTATGACTTCAAAGCCAGCCTCAGCAATGGTAAGGCACTAAGCAACTCAGTGAGACCCTGACTTTAAATAAAATACAAAATAGGGATGAGGATGTGGCTCAGTGGTTGAGTGCTCCTGAGTTCAATCCCCAGCACAAACAAATAAAATCAAAACAAATATAACTACACTATCCAGATTGTCCAAGGCAACCAACCAATCTGCAATGTAAGAGAAAATAGGTGCCTGCCTAAAGAAATGGTATGCATGCTATAGTTACAGAAAACTATACTTACACAGGCTGTAGTTACAGAAGTTACAGTTACAGAAAAGACACCACTGAATTTCCTCATCCCTAAAAAATAAAAGCCAGTGTTACCCTGATACTAAAACCAGCAAAGACATAACAGAAAAGCAAATAGCAAAAAACAATAAGTGTCATGTACATAGCCACAGAAATTCTTACAAGATATTAAAAAGATGAATCCAGTAAAATGTAGGAGGATAATGAACAAATGGGCTGTATCCTAGTAAGGCAAGATTGGTTCAGTACTCAATGATCAATGTAACTCACTACATAAAGAAGAAAATTCATATCATCCCAGTAGATTCAGAAAAAGCATTGAACAAAATTTAATGTCCATTTGTGATTTTCTTTAAAAGAAAAAAATTCCAAGAGAGCTAGGAGTAAAAAAAAAAAAAAAAGGAATTTCCTCACCTAAATAAATGATGTCCACAAAACTATGGTAAAAGTCTGAATATTTTTCCCCTAAGATTAGGATCAAGGTGAGGATATTGTTCTCAGACCTTCTGATCAACATTGTACTGGAGGTTCTAGCTAATATAATAAGGCAAGAAATCGAAATTAAAGTGTAAAGACTCATTCCAATCATAATGGCAGCTATCGTGAAGACAAACAACAATAAGTGTTGGCGAGGATGTGGGGGAAAAGGCATACTCATACATTGCTGGTGAAACTGCAAATTGGTGAAGCCAATATGGAAAGAAGTATGGATATTCCTTGGAAAGCTGAGAATGAAACCACCATTTGACCCAGCTATCCCTCTCCTCAGTCTATACCCAAAGGACATAAATACAGCATACTTCAGGGACACAGCCAAATCAATGTTTATAGCAGCAAAATTCACAACAGCTAAACTGTGGAACCAATCTAGATGCCCTTCAGTAAATGAATGGATTAAAAATGTGCATATATATACAATGAAATATTATTCAATAATAAAAGAGAATAAAATCATAGCATTTGCAGGTAAATGGATAGAGTTAGAGAAGATAATGCTAAGTGAAGTTAGCCAATCCCAAAAATCAAGTGCCAAATGTTTTCTTTGATATAAAGAGGCTGATTCATTGTGGGACAAGGATAGGGAGCATGGGCGAACAGACAAACTCTAGATAGGGCAGAGGGGTGGGAAGGAAAGGGAGGGGGCATGGGGTTAGAAATGATGTGATGATCATTATTATCCAAAGTACATGTATGAAGACACAAATTGGTGTGGGGAATATTCTTTGTATACAACCGGAGAAATGAAAAATTGTGCTCTATATATTTATTAAGAATTGTAATGCATTCTGCTGTCATATATAAATAAAAACAAAAACAAAAAAAGATTTTGGAAGAGTATATTGTGTGTATAACATACAGAAATAAAATTCTCTGTTTACAAAAGATATGCTTGTCTGGGGCTGGGACTGTGGCTCCGTGGTAGAGCACTTGCCTAGCATGTGGGAGGCATTGGTTTGATCCTAACACCACAAAAAAATATAAAATTAATAAACAAAGATATAAAAAAGATATGCTTGTCCAAATAGTAAAATCCCAAAGAATCTTTAGAAAACTACTATAACATGTTTAGTAAAAACATGAAAAACATAGGTGTAAAGACAAGGAAATAAATTACAAATCTATACTTTAAAAATAGGAAGTTTTGATGGATAGTAACAAATTCTTAGTAAACAGAGAGACATACCATGTCAATAGACAGGAAGACAATGTTATTAATGTCAGTGCTTCCCAAAATTATCTATAGATTCCATGGAAATTCTTTAAAAATACTACAGAATGTTTTTTTAGAAATTGATAATCTGATTCTAAAATGTATATGGAAAATAAAGTAGACTGAACAGCTGAAACAATTTCAAAAGAGAAGATTGAAATTAAAGGCTTACTTTACCTGATTTCAAGGCTTATTATAACTTTTAAGTTAACATAATCAAAAATATAGTATTTGTGAAAGAATAGACAAATAGATCTATGGGACAGAACAGAAGAAAGAGTCCTAAAATAGTTTGTGGTTTCTTTAAAACTTTTTTAATTGCAAGTACAATTCAATGAATAAAAACTTACAAATGATGAAGGGGAATAAGGAATTTTGACCCACACTTCCACACTGCACACCAAAAATTTTTAAAAAATTACTCAAATGGACCACAGACCTAAATGTAAAATGTTAAATTGAAAGTCTTAGAATAAAATATGAAAGGCAATCTTTGTTTCTTTAAATGAAGCAGATTTCTTAAATCTGACACTAAAAACATAATTCAAGCAATCTTCATCCAGACTAGTGTCTGTTTCACCCTATTCTTCTTCTAGTTACTTAACTACAACTTCTAGTAAGTAACTTAACTACAACTCAGATAAAGCTCACAAACATAATGTTGAGTAAAAAATAGCCAGACACACAAAGGTGAGTGCACGTTTTATTATTTGCAAAATAGAATATCTTCTGGAATACGCAAAATAATCTATGGTGTTAGATTCAGAATCCTGGTTACCTCAGAGCAATAGGAAAGCATGGAGATTGGAGGTCCTCTGAAATGCCAATAATGTTCTCTTTCTTGACCCAAGTCATGGTTACCTGAGTACTACCTGAGCCTGAATTTCCTGGGAAACAACCTAAGAGAGGAATTAAGGGCTTTATTTGGGAATTACTGTTCCAGGGCAGTAAAAATGAGAGAAAAGGGAAATTAGGCCTAAAAAAAGGTGGAGAATAATACAAGTTGATGCAGTACTAGTCACTCAGCTCCATCACTTGGAACAGATACATGGGGGAAACATGCCTTACAGTAAGAAGTCCAGGAAGGAAAAAGAAAGCCCCTTCCTCGATTTTGCCCAAGTTTTCCCTGAGGAAAGCTGCCTTCCCCATACCTTTCAAGTGCATCACATGGCCCCGCAGACAGCCTCTTGGGAATATGGACACCACTCTTTGTGTGGCGTGGTGTCCTTCTAGTGTCAGGAGGATCCAGGAAGTCCACAGGGGAGCCCTATTAGATTGAACAGCTTTGATCAGCCACAGACATAATGGTGGCCACATGGAGAAGCAGCCAGGGGCCATTGAAGCTGGCCTTGTGACAGTCCCTAGATTGAATCTAATACAACTATTTGTGCACTTTTCTGCATGCACTGTACTTCAGGGAATAAATTGTTTCAAAATATGAATATAGATATTTTGAGGTGAAGCAAATCAGAAACTTTTACAATAGGACAATTGTGGCTGGGTGGTCTTTGTTCCTTCAAAAAGGGCTGGAATACCAAGACAAGGCATGGGAGATGCCAACTAGAATCATCTGCCCCATTTAACAATTAAGTTGGGGTTTATGACTTCTCTAAGAAGTGTCCATCAGTGGTTGTTGTACCTTCCTAATTGAAATGATGTGGCTGACCCTCTAAAACTTGCTCTCTCCCAACAAACTGTCATCAGCTCTAGATTTTCCAAATCTTGGACATCCAAGGCCTTACCCTAAATTTTTATATGACTCACCCAGCAACCTTGGAAGGGATAGATTGTTGTACATCATTTTTAGCACCAGGTTCTATTAAGGAGGGAACACCTGGATCCTGAAAAATCTGTAGCTTTCCAGCAATCAAATTTCTGGCACATCAAATTGGGAAAGTAGCTGCATCCTGCAAGTTCTTTACATAAACACTGGATTTTTTCTGGAATATTCTCAGAAGAGGACAAGGAAATTTACCTTCCTTTGTTGGATATTTGGGGATTTGGCACAAAAATGGGGTAAACTGAATGAGGTCTGTCTTATCAACTCATGGATCCAAAACTCAGTCTTCAGAGATATTTGTAGACTTATGACAGGGTGACTTTCCAGCCTAAGCTCTGATATTTTAATCACTTACTTCTCTGTCTTCTGTTGGTGCAATTGAAATATCCCTTGAATTTACACACTGGAAGTTCTCTGTAACTCAACTTGCAAACTGTCACTAATAGAATTAGGAGTAGAGGTCTGTAGGTTTTCCCCCATTCCTCTTCAACATTTTGAAAGAAGATTGAGAGTAGACAGCCATGCTTCTTCTAATATTTCATACAATTCACTGATGAAACTGCTACACCCAGAACTTCTACTTATTAGTGTTTCTCCCCACCTCCATTCCAGTGATGGACACTTAACCCAGGTCGGGCCTTGGACAAATGCTCTATACCAGTCACCTCTATCCCCAGCCTCACCTTGTGTTTGCTTCCTGATTTAATGGCAATCAAGTTGTAGATTTGTTCAGGTGTTCTTGTTGATTCAGTGTTGGTAGCCCTCTTCACTGTTAGCATTCATTCCACTTGATGGGATTTGGACATGACAATTATTCAGAGCCTTCTGGGTGTGTCTAGTAATCATTGGCATGTGGGATAGCAACTGAAGTGCAGACCCTCCCTAAAGTTGGGCAGAACAGCATCTGATAAGATGGTGGCTTGCTTGGAATAAATGTTGAAAGAACAAGGAAGCAGCATCAAATGCCAGTGCTTCTCTTCTTGTTGGCTGCTGCCATCACTTGAGGATATCTGACTCTTACTTCTTCACTCCTGCAAAGTGGATTGTGCCAGGGATTGTCTAGGGAGTTTCCAGAAGCCTGGGATAGTAATTAATTCATTACTTTATTTATTTATTTATGTATTTATTCACTCTTCCAGGGTGTAATGGTCCTTTCCAATGGCCAACTTAATGAGATTAAGAGATGTAGAGGATCAAGAGGCTCATGGGTGTGTCAGTGAGGGTCTGTCTGCACATGATTGGCATATGGGATAGCCTATGGAAACAAAGACACTCCCTAAGCATGGGCAGCAGCATCCAATAAGAGGATGGCTAAGAAGAACCAGCAAAGCAGCAGCAGATGCAAGCGGATTCCTCTTGAACAGTTCCTGATTGCTGCTGGGATTGAATGTTGAACTCTTGCTTCTTCTCTCTTCCAAAGCAGGCTGTGCCAGTGATTCTCCAGAAGCCTTTGGCCTACTACTAGGGGAGCACCCTGATCTCTCTTGTTCTGGGCATTTATCTGCTTGTTCTTCCAGTTCTCCAGCTCTCAGACTGCCATTTTAAACTATCCAGCTTGTGGTGCGTAAGCCAACCCAGTGAGTCTCCTTTTCATAACCAAACTTACTGTTGATTCTGTTCCTCTCAAGAACCCTAATGCAGAGGGATTGATCCCAAACTGATTAACCACTGAGCCACATCCTCAGCATTCTTTTCCTCTTTTTTTTTTTCCAGCAACGTCTCCTCAAATGCTTAGGGTCTAGCTCAAATGCTGAGGCTGGCTTTGAACTTGCAATCCTCCAGCCTCAGCCTCCTCCAAGGCTGACTCTTAGTCTCTCTCCATCTCTCCTTCTCTATTTCTACCTCTTCTCTCACTTTCCCTCCTTGGAGACCAGGGTAGTCAGGTGTAGGTCATGGTCACCAGTGATGGGGATCCCAGGAGTTTAGAAAGTGGTTTGAAACCTATCTATCAACAACATCCATTCAATCCAACACCAACATCCAAGATGATTGAATTTGCCCTTAAGCATAAATGTACCTATGAAATCCTGTCTCCATAAGTTCCACACCCTGTGTTTCAGGTCAAGAGGAGCCTAGGAGAGTAGAAAGTATCTTGCAAGCGGTCTCTGAAGACTTTTTCCCCTCTGAGAGTCTGCAACTATGAAGAAGCATTTTCCCTGCTGTGTGAGGGAGGCCTGGGATTGTGGAGAGTATGCTCCAGGGCCCCAGGCACTAACAGCCGTTGAGGAAGCAGATGCTGAGCCCTGGTCTCTGCCTTTGTATCCCAGGCTGGGCTTCCTTCTGGGGATCACCAGGACTTCAACCACGAAACACTTTTACCATCCTGTGGGTTTCTCAGCTCTGACTGCTCCATCCACGGATCCAGATTGCCCAGCACTTTGAGAAGAGGCCCAGAGCTGCCTGCCTGCCTGCCCTGGCCCAAGGTCTCAGACCCAGCAGGAGCCACCGGCCCCACCAGGAGAGTTGGACGCCTCTAAGAAACCAGGAAGACCGGTGCCCAGGCTGCCCAATTGGACCAAGGGATCCCGAGATCGTCCATACTCTTTCCAGCATCTTGCTGTCCTGGTGCCAGGAGCCTCTGCCTGAGGTTTCCACTCCCATGCAGAGGCTTTACATTTGAAGGCTCTGGCCTCCTGGCTGCCTGCCTTTGGCTTGAGAGCACTGGCATCTCCGTGAACATGGTGCAATGGATGATCCTCTGAGAAGAAACCATGTTCAAATAGACAATTCTCAGATTATCAGTCGAGGGAGAAGTCTATGGCTTCCTGGATTTTTATGAAATTTTCTGTCCCTTGTATAATAAAATCATGGAAACAATCGTTTTCCACTAGTGTGCTTGATTTGGAGGTTGGGAAATGAAAGGTGGGTTGGCTGGATGCCAGCATGGGCCCTGTGCAGGTGTCTTTTCTTGGCGGGAAAAGGGATGGATGCTGGGATCCCCTTTGCACAGGTCCACACAGGGTTCTCCCTTGTCTGCGAATCCTGCCCATTATCAATGTATGGTAAATGTTCATTACAAGAATTATTCAGCTCATCTCACTTCTGTCATTGTTCTGGGGCCAAACATTCACAGGGCTCAATCCTAGGGTTGTCTGAACTTTTGGACCCCTTCCCTCCATTTCCTAGAGTGCAAAAGTCTTACTTTTACACCTTTGACTCACCACAGGCAGATGTTGTACTTTCTCAGATTCAAAAGGAATATTTTCAGGAAAGGCAAAACATGCTAAGCAAAGTATGTTCCCAGAGAAACTGATGACCCAGATCAGTTGTAGACATGTGCATATGCCTTCAAGGAAGTCCTTCAATTTTCAGCTTTTGGTCTTCAAAAAACTTTTATTCATTTTTTTAAAGAGTTGAACACTAAAAACACAACCAGGAAGAACCAGAAGTGAAGGACAGTCCCAAATTTTATACTTTATTTCATGCACAACTTTAACGGCATCATTCGCAAAGTACATTATTGAAATTTTGGTGAAATATGAAATTTTGGTGCAATTGAAATATCCCTTGAATTCACACACTGGCAGTTCTCTGTAATCTATCTTGCAAATTGTCACTAATAGAATTTGGAGTAGAGGTCTGCAGGCTTTTCCCCGTTCCTCTTCAACATTTATTCACTGTAGCAGGGTGTAATGGTCCTTTCCAATGGCCAACTTGATGTAATTAAGACATGCAAAGGATCCAGACGCTCGTGGGTGTGTCAGTGAGGGCGTGTCCTGACCTGATTGGCATGTGGGATAGCCAATGGAATCAAAGACCCTTTCTAAGCTTGGGCAGCACCATCTAGTAAGATGATGGCTTCATTTTTTCTAGACTTTCCTAAATTTTTTTTCTCTTCTAAACCTTGTCTTTTTCCCCTCATAATAGAGTGAAGTATATTAAACCAAGATCCCATTCATTTCCCTGTCTTTAAAAATAGGGAGAAATTGACTGCCAGACTCTTTCAAAGTAGGAAAAAATCATTCTGTTTAAATTATTCTTATTATTGTATTTTTAATAATTTAATATAAAATTATTTTATAGCACTTTATGTCATCATATTTTGGTATTGTTAAATGATAAATATTTTATTTCTCATAGCAATATGGTTGTATATTTATATATAATAATTAATATAAAATTTATATTTTAATGTATAATATTCTTATGGTATTTTAATGATGTAAAATTTAAAACCTAAATTAATAAAAATTAAATATAAAATATTACATTACTATATTGTTATATCATTGTTCTATGTAACTGACATAAACATTTTATGTTTTCACACTGCCCGTTGTGAACATAACTTCCTGAACATGGGATTGTTGTGGGAGAGGTCCTGCAAGTTTGTTTCTCCAATGGGACTGCATTTCTTCATAGTTGCCTGTATTATTTATCTAAAAGAGAATTTGAACCATGGCTTTTATTTTTTTTATTATTTTTAGTTGTAACTGGACACAATATGTTTATTTAATTAATCAATTTATTTTTATGTGGTGCTCAGTATTGAACCCAGGGCCTCGCACGTGCTAGATAAGCATTCTACCACTGAGCTACAACCTCAGCCCCTGAACACATGGCTTTTTTTAAAACCTCTTAACACTTAGTAGAAATAATGAATCTGTAGCCATAATTCCCTTACTCTATTTTCTCTAATTAATATCAGCACTCTTGCCCTTTAATTATAACTCCCATTGCATTTTTAATGTTTTTGTTTTAATTAGTTATACATGACAGTAGAATGCACTTATGCACATAGATGACATATAATTTCTCATCTTTCTGAGTGTATATGTTGTGGAATCATGTTGGTCATGTAGTCATATATATACATACAGTAATAATGTCTGTTTCATTCTACTATATTTTCTATCTTCACATCTCCTCCCCTTTCCTTTCATCACTTTCCCCTACCTAATGTAAGGTAATGCTATTCTTTCCTACAGCCTTGGCCTTATTGTGAAGGAGCATCTGCATATTAGAGAAAACATTTGGCACTTGGTTTTGTGGGTTTGGTTTATTTCATTTAGCATGATATTCTCCAATTCCACCCAATAACTGGCAAATGCCATAATTTCACTCCTTTTTAAACCTGAATAATATTGCATTGAGTATAGATACCACATTTTCTATATCTATTCACCTATTGAGGGACACCTATATTTATTGGTTCCATAGTCTAGCTATTGTGAGTTGAGCTGCCATAAACATTGATGTGGCTGTGTCACCATAGTATGTTGATTTTAAATCCTTTGGGTATAAACCAAGGAGTGGGAGAGCTGGGTCAAATGGTGGTTCCATTCCCAATTATCTGAGGAATCTCCATACTGCTTTCCATAGTGATTGCACCAATTTGCCATCCTTCCAGCAATGTCTGAGTGTATCTTTCCCCCCACATCCTAACCAACATTTATTGTTGCCTGTATTTTTGATGATTGCCATTCTGACAGGAGTAAGATTAAACCATAGAGTAGTTTTGATTTGCATTTCTCTCATTGCTAGAGATGTTGAACACTTCTTTATATATTTGGTGATCAATTATATTTCTTCTGTGAAGTGTCTGTTAAGCTCCTTAGCCCATTTATTGATTGGGTTATTTTTTTGGTGGTAAGTTTTTGGAGTTCTTTTATAGCCTAGAGGTTAATGATTTTTTGGAGGTGCATGTGGTAAAGATTTTCTCCTAATCTGTAGGCTCTCTGCTTACATTATTAATTGTTCATTGCTGAGAAGAAATTTTTAATTTGAATTCATTCCATTTATTGATTCTTGATTTTACTTCTTGCACATAGGAGTCTTATTAAGGAAGTCAGATTGTAGGCTGACATGGTGAAGATTTGGGTCTATTCTTTATTCTATTAGGTACAGGATCTCTGCACTAGTCCCTAAGTCTTTGATCCACTTTGAGTTGATTTTGTGCAGGGTGAGAGACAGAGGTTTAATTTCATTTTGCTACATATGAATTTTCAGTTTTATCACTGGACTAACTGTCCAGTCCAGGGAGGGAGAGTGTATGGGTGGTGCTAGCTGGGGTTGGAAGGAGGGAGAGAGGAGTTGGGTAGAAAAGTGGGGCCAGGGAAGAGCTTTTCCATGGCTTCACTTCTTAGCCTGTGCACAGCATCCTAGTGGCTGTACCTGCTGCAGCCCTCCTGCTACCCCTCATCCTGTAGTTGTTCATCAAGGGAGTGGCCATGCATGTGTCCTTGACTGTGAGGAGGTGTCTTATACCTCTGCAATTAGGTATTTTGTGTGCTTTCTCTACTGTCCTTGGCACTGATGTTGTTTCATGAGTCCGTCCTGAACCATCTCTGAAGATGCAACTCAGAAATCTCTATACCCTGGAGCTTGGTGACCATTCTCCCTCCTGGGTGCATTTCATTGAAAGCCTACTGTGTGCTAGGTGGCAGTTATTTGAGGGATGGTTGTAGAGATGAGTAAGTATGTCAGGCATTTGTGTTGATCAGCAACCTGCAATCAGAATAACACCGGGAGACACCCAGGAACACTGTGAAAAGATGGGTCAGTCCTGAGTGGTGTAACAGACTCGAAGAGACTGGGAGTTTGGTGAAACCCATGCTGTAGAGTAGAACATGCCACTCTCTGTGTCTCCTATGCTTTTGGAGAGGTACAATTTTCCAGAAAGGCCCAGAAACCTGACAGTAGGATATTAACAGAATGATGAAGAAACAGATCTAGTTCAAGCACAAGGTGTCATGAAATTGACCCCAAGGGGGTCAAGATTAGAAAGACACAGAATGTAGTTTTTCAAGTAGTGGAAACCTGGGAGCCATGGTCAAATTTTTGTAAAAATGTAATTTATTGAGGGTAATTACAAACAGTAAAATTCACCCTTTTTAGTCTCTAGTTATCGATTTTGACATATGACATCGTCTATTCTCCACCAAGATCAAGGTTTACCAGGTTCATTACCCCAGAAAATCTTTCATCTCTTGTCAAGATCTCTCTCTGAGGCCTTTTGGTGTTTCTCTTTCCAGATTCATGCATAAATGGTATTGTGGTCTTTCTAGTGTGGCTTCATTCACCGAGCACAACACATTTGAGATTCATCTATGTAGTTGCTCATATCAGTAGTTTATTGTCTTTTGTTTCTGTGTAGTATTGTATTTCCCTACAGATTATTTATACATTCACCAATTGAAGGATTTTTACTTTGCATCTAGTATTTGGCAGTGCTTTTGTTGGTCTATTTTGTTTTGTTTTTGTAACAATGATTGAACCCACATATGCTTAACCACTGAGCAACATTCCCAGAACCCCTCAGCCCCACACCCCCAGCACCCTTATGTTTTCTTTTTGAAAAATTCTTAAAATTTTGAGAAAGGATCTTACTAAGTTGCTTAAAACCTTGTTAAGTTACTAACTTTCTGAGGCTTTGAGCTTGCCATCCTCTTGCCTTTGTCTCCCAAGCCACTGAGAATCCAGGCACAGGCCACTGTGCCCAGCCAGTTTGGGGCAGTTACAAATAAAGCTGCTACAATAACCATCAGTGCACAGACATGCAGACATAAGTTTTAATTTCTGTTGGATAAATTGTTAAGGGTGATGTTGCTGAGTCATAAGGTAAACATATGTGGGACATTTAAGGAAACAACTGCACCATTTTTACTTTCTACCAGCAATGAATGATAATTCTGGTTGCTCCACAACCTCACCAGCTTTTGACACTGTCATTTGTTATTATTCTTTGTTTTCAAAATGTAGCCTAATAAATAAGTAATTGTACCTCAGTAGGGTTCCAGTCTGTATTTTCCTAATAACTAATGATTTTCATCATATTTTCATGTCTTCTTAGCCATGGGTATATTGTTGGTGAACTCTTTGTTCCAATCTTTTTCCCATTTAAAAACAAAGTGTTGTTTTCTTATTGGGTTTCACTGTTCACTTTTTTGCCCAGGTCCACCAGCCCTTGCTGTCAGGATGATGCTGTCATTAATGTCCAAAGCCAGCAGACATCTTCAGAATACTCTATCTGGATTGGACACAGCCTCTGAAACCAGAAGTAGCTGTCTCAGCACTTAACTCTCTGGGCTTCTCCTCTTCATGTACCTGTGTGCTGTAAGCTGGGTTGCCAACATGGTTCCCATGATACCCTCTCTCTTCTCTACCCTGGCCACTCCCCATGGTGCTCAGGGCCTTGTGTTGCAGCTGCCCTCACCTCTGAAAGTAGGCTGGCCATGCTGTTTGCAGGGTGCTTTCCATCTCTAGTGCAGTGACTGGGTTTTATTTTTTTGCTACTTGATAATGAACCCTGGGGCACTTTACCACTGAGCTACATCCCCAGTCCATGCTACTTTTTAGTGTAAATCAGGGTCTCACTAATTTGCTGAGGCTGGTATCAAACCTGCCTCAGTGTCCCAAGTCACTAGGATTATAGGTATGTGCCACCATGGCTGGTTGGACAGAAGCATTTTTGATGCCCTGAAATATTTCTGATGGGGGTGCATCTCAGTGGTAGAGTGTGTGCTTAGCATGTGCAAGGCCCTGAATTCTTCAATCCCCAGCACACAATGAGAAGACATCTGAATCAATGAGTGAAGCCACAAACAGAAGAATCAACATTTGGGGATAGAAGGAAAGAGAAAAAGGAACAGAGAGAAGCCTGGTGCTCTGATCCCCCAAGATAAGGGGAAGAAGGAGAGGCAGCAGGAAGTTGGTCAGAAGATGGCGCAAAAAGAAGATGCTGCTGGATTTTGGTCCTGTGGAGTGTGAGGGTGTTTGAGATATACAATTGGAGCAGGAGCCCCCGGAGTGGAGCCAGTGGGGAGAGGCTGGTCTGGGTGCCTCAGAGCTGTTGGATTCCAGTTGTGTGATACCATTCCATGTGGGGAGAGGAAGGTATTCAAATTTGCGGCTCAGTTTTTAGAAATTTATTAATTATCATTCCTTAAGCATTTTGTATACCTTATGTACAATCAATATTTCCTGTGCATGATATATATCTAATCAAATATTCTTTCTCTAAATTTAAAAATTCTGCAACTTTTTAGTACTCTGACATTAATTTATTTCTTCTGGTACTAGGGATTTAACCAAGGGGTGCTTTACCACCAAAGCTGCATCCCTAATCTTGCTATATTTTGTTTTGAGATAGGGTGTCACTAAATTGTTGAGGGCCTTGCTAAGTTGTTGAGACTGGCTTTGAACTTGTGATCCTTCAGCCTCAGAATCCCAAGTGCCTGGGATTCTGTGTGCACCACTGTACCTGGTGGTATATTCATTTCTTAACTGCTGTGAACATCATAAAGGAGGCAGAACCTCATAGAGGACAATGATTCATATTGATTTTTGTACGTATTCCAGAGCTGTTCTGGAGTGGAATCGTCTTTCCTTCAGTGGAGAAGAATGTTGGATAGAGGTACTGGAGAGAGGTGGATAAAGGTGCTGCTGAGCCACTTGCCATTCTAACAGAGTATTGGCTACCTAAAGATCATGAAGTTGGATTGAAACTCCACCTGGTCTGAAAGGAGGAGGAGTCAAGGGTGATGAATGAACTCAGGGGAAAGAGAAAGTACAATAAGTGAGAGGGGAAGAAAGTCAGTGTCCAGGGAAGGACATGACCTTTGAGCTTGACCTTTCCTGCATTGTGTACTGAAGGTTTTCAGCTCAGATTTTCCTCGAAAATCTGATTTTTGACTAGGGAAATATGTCTGGGCATCTCCTGCTGCTACTAGTCTCCAAGATAGTTAAATTCAATGAAGTAGATTTTTAGAAAAAATCAAGAGATTAAAGAGTAAAGTGGGAGCAGGGTGGGGACACCATCTTTGGATCAGTTGAGCAGAGCAGCACTAGAAAAATCTTAAAAGGTACCTGGAAGGATGGGGTGAGAGGACAGGTGTGGCCAATAGAGACAGAGCAAGAATCCTGCAAACGGAAGCACAAGGGGATGAGGAGCCCTGAGAGGGCAGGAGAGGTGGGTGCTGGGTCAGCACTGTCTGGGGAGGACTGCTCACAAGTGGGTCGTGGGAGGTCACTCTTCGTGGTGCCTGGGAAGGCAGAAGGCACTGGTTACACTTGGAGCCTTGCCATAAGCCCATGTTGAGCCCTGTCTTAACAGACCAACTTAGCGAGGGTCACTGGGAGATGGCCTTGCCCAGTCCTGCTGATTCTGAGCTCCTCTTCCCTTCCTCATCTCCCTCCAGCATGATAACTCATATGATGCGGGCTGCACAAGAAACTGTTTCATCATTCTCTGAGCATCCTTTGGACCCCAGTGAGTTGGTAAACCAAGGGCTCAAGTGGGGCTGGTTGTATCGCATGATGCTGGGTCTATTTCCCTGGTCCTTGTCCCCAGCTCCCAGGCCTTAACACTCCCTGTTCCTTTTCTTTGGGGTTTTCTCCAGGGCACTCTGAGAGTTTCTGGGAATTTAACTCTTCCTTGGTATTTTAGATTCTTGTCCCAAGAAATGTGGTAGGGAGGAATGGCAGCCTGGATAAGGCTACTGGATGAGAGCCCTGGGTTCTCTGCTTTTCCAGATGAGGGGTGAGAGTGGCAGTGAGACCAGGCCAAGGTGGGTAGTGACTGCTTGCATTTGGCCTGTTGCTTCCCAGGTGCATTTCAGAGGCTGTGTGCCTTCAGTTGGAGCAGGGCACCACCTGGTTGCCAACATAACATCTTAAAGACCTCCTTGGGCCCAGGTCTGCAACTCAGGCCCTCCCAAGGTGTGGCAAGTCTGTACCCTTACAGAAGCTAAGGAGTATCGGTTGAGCTTTGAAACATTGGAGTCTGTGGTTGCACATGTGTTGGGGGAAGCCTCCGAATTCGGGCTGGCCCTGAAGTTGAAGCCCTTGGAGCCTAAGGAGTGGGATTATGGACCTGGAGGATGTAGGGTCCAGATCACAGGGCTTCAGAGCACAGCCAGTTGTCCCTGGAGAGACAAAGAGAAAAGACTGCACTGCTAACTAGCTGGTTGGCCTGGGACAGTCTCTTACCTTCCTCAGCCACTAATGAGGTCTGAGATTAGTCCAGTAGTTTCTAATGTTTTAAAGTAAATTCTTTTTTTAATTGGAAATTTTTACTCAGTCTTATATGAATCAGATGGAGTGGAGTATTAGGAGTGCAGTTGGGTGGGTAACACCCAGTGCCCCCCAACGGCCCTTGCAATGACTTGTGGTGCCAGCTCTCTCCTTTTTCCTGCCTCCAGGAGCTGAGAGTCTTGACTGTGAGAAGTGGGGTGAAGGTTAGGGAGAGCCCCCATGTCCTGACTCTGTGTTTATCTTTTCATCAGGCCAGTGCTACAACATCCCACCCGGTGATGCCAAGATGTGTGCCCTACATCAAAGTCTCTCGGGCCTGAGCCCTCACTGAATACCCTGTTCGGGCTGCCATGACCCCCACAGTTATTTAATCCTTATAAAATATATTTTTGTTGGGTTTTATCACTTCTCTGTCTGTTTGTTCTACATTCAGAGGAGCAAGTTTCCTGTGGGTGTGGGGAGGCTATGAGGGGCTGGACAGAGCCCTCCTGGAAGGGAAGATCCTTGCTCTCTGGAGACCCAAGCTCAGGAGCCAACACTGTTTGGCTTTTTGACCTTGGGAAGACACTTAGCATTTCTCTCATCCTTAAAATATGGCAACAGTAATAATCACAGTGACTGAACTGTCTGGCTTCCTGGTAAGGCCTGGAGATGAGAGGAGAGAAAACTGACCTAACTGGAAAATACCAGTGCACAAAATAGAAATAGAACTTATTTACTAGTAGTTCTAATTGTGTGTGCACATGTGTGTATTCTTTAGGAGTGTGTGTGTGTGTGTGTGTGTGTGTGTGTGTGTGTGTGTGTGAGAGAGAGAGAGAGAGAGAGAGAGAGAGAGAGATTGTTTGTTGTACTGGGGATCAAATCAAACCCAGGGCTTTATGAATGGTAGGCAAGCGCTTCACCACTGAGTTACATCCCCAGGCCTTTTTCATTTTCAGACATGCTCTCACTAAATTGGCCAGGCTGAACTCCAACTTGTGGTCCCCTGTCCCACCACCCCCATAGCCTCCCAAGTTACAGGAGTTATCTGCCATGACTATCTTAGGGTTTTCTATATGCAAGATCTTGCCTCCTGCAAATAGTTTTTCTTCTTTCTTTCTCACCCAGATATTAAATATTTTTCTTGCCTAATTTCTGTGGCTATAACTTTTAATAAATATAATGAAAGATTTTTCATAAATGTCCTTCATAATATTGAGGAAGTTACCTTTTATCTCTCTCTCTCTGTGTTTGTGTTTTAATTATGAAAAGTATTACACTTTGTCAAATGCTTTTTCTGAACCAAATGATCATGTATGATATTTTCCTCCACTATAATTGTGGTGTACTACATATTTGACAATTTCTCCAAGTTTTAGTGTTTAATAATTAATAGTTTGACTGATCATGTCCAACACACAAGGATACTATGTTCAAAAAACTGGGGGGAATTTACTCTATAAACTATCTACATATTATGTGATAAGAATGGGCATTATAATATAAAACCTTTCAACACATAGTGGTTAGCTGCAGGAAACCATTTTTAGCTTAGGAAATGGTATTCCAAAATTCAGTGTAAACTACTAGCAACTTTCAATTCCTTTTTATGGCAACTATCTTTTTCTGTCTTCAAACTCTTCCACCCCAGCCTGAGTTAAATGTCTGGAGTGCTTTTTTCCCCAATCACTAGTGTGATTACAAATATTGTCGATTCTTACAATGATCTGATGAGACATGGTCTGACATGTATCTTGCATTGCCGCAGTCTGGCTGGGCACAAAATCACGAGCCACTCAAGCAGGAACAAACTTTATTTTTGAAACTGCTGCCAATGCTCCGTAAGCTTCTGGACGATTGCCGACTGACCCACGGCATTCTCCTGGATGCCAACATGAAATTCCTCCCCTGGAATTCCCTCCTATGTACTTCCCCAACCAATGGGACCTCTGCAGGAGTCCCATAGCAGGCTGAGGTGAACAGCATGAGTCCAATATCCATATGAATGCAAATCTTAACATGATCATATCATCTCAATGGCTTGCTGGCATCACCTTTCAACCAAAAATTCCATGCATCATATAATTGGCTATGGCTCTTAGCATTGCATTCATTGCAAGAGCACCACCAAGGTGATCCTGCATGATGTTGGAGTCAGTCTTGGCCATCTCCCCTGTTCCCAGTTTGGTGATGATGTCTCAGACTATCACGTATACAACAATTTTTGGGGGGAGGGATGTACTAGGTATTTAACCAGGGGATGATTTATCCTGAGATTTTTCCCCAGTCCTATTTATTTTTTATTGAGTCAGGGTCTCATTAAGTTGTTGAGAACCTGACTAAGTTGCTGAGCCTGGCCTCAAAATTATGATCTTCATGTCTCTGCCTCCAGAGTTAATGGAATTATACACATGTGCCACCATGTCCAGCTATACTCTATATTTATAAATGTTGAATCATTTTTGCATTTCTGGGATTAATCCCAGAGTCAATGAAACATAATATTTTTAATATGCTGCTGAATTCAGGTGGTTAATTTTATTTAAATATTTATTCTTTAGATGTAGTTGGACACAATACCTTTATTTCATTAATTTATTTTTATGTGGTGCTGAGGATCGAACCCAGGACCTCACACATGCTGGCAAGCACTCTACTGCTAAACCACAATCCAAGCCCAAGTTGTTAGGATTTTTAAAAAATATTTTTTTATTTAATACTCATAAAGAATATTAATCATTGTTTTCCTCTGTGATGTCTTTGTTTGGCTTTGGTATCAGAGTAATATTGGTCCTGTAAAGTAAGTTGGAAATTGTTCCTTTCCCTTCTACTTCTTGGTAGAGTTTGAGAAGGAGTTGTGTCTATTTAAAGTTTTGGTAGAATTTACTAGTGAATACATACTTTTCTTTAGAAGAGCCTACTAGCTTGTCTACCTTGTTTATTTTCCCCTTTACTACTTTTAGCTGTTTTAGACTAGATTCTTTTTAGTTATTGTTTTTTAAGTATTTAAGTGCAATTCTAGTATCATTTCTATTGACCTTATTAAATACTTCCTCTTGCAAGAATTTCAGTTTATAAAAGTTGTCATTGCAAAAATATTTTATGTTGCATCTGAGATTGGTGGGAAAGGAAAACACTAGTGTTTTATTGTTTTGCTTTGTTTCTTTGTTATTAATATTTTGTAACTTTTTTCAATTTACAGTACAGTAGAGTGTATTTTGACATATTATACATACATGGAGTATAACTCCCCATTCTGGTAGTTGTACATGATGTACAGTTTCATTGGTGGTGTGTTTATATATGAGAATTGGAAAGTCATGTCCAATTCATTTCACAGTCTTTCCTTTCCCATTCTCCCTGCCTTCCTTCCCTTACCCCTCATATTGTGTGCTAGCATCTGTATATCAGAGGGAACATTCAGCCATTGGTTTTCTGGGATTGGCTTATTTTACATTTGCTTTCAAATTTTTTTTATATTTTTAAATTGTAGATGGACACAATACCTTTATTTAATTTATTTTTTTAATGAGGTGCTGATGATCAAACCCAGTGCCTCACACGTACAGTGCTCTACCACTGTACTACAGCTCCAGCCCCTTGCTTTCATTGTTGAGATGGAGTTTCACTATACTGTTCTGGCTAGCCTCCAACTTGTGGTCTTCCTTTCTGAGCCACTGAGTAGCTGGGATCATAGGCCTAGCCACCATGCTTGGCTCAAGATACGAATTTTAAATAAAAGAAGATGTTTGAGTTGACAAGTGAGTATTTTTATGTTATGGTTTGTACGTGTGTGGGGGGGGGTGGTTTAATGTGGTAAGGGAGACCCAACCCAGGTCCTGCCTCACATGTGCTTGGCAAGCGATTTACCACTTAAGTATGACACAATTCTTGTATGGACCTGAATTCATAACTCTATGAATTCAGATGATAACAACCAAGAATTCAAAAAGCTTTTTGTATTTGAAAACTACAAAAAAATTTAAAATATATGGTGCTAAGATCAATAAATTAATGAAACAAAACGCCCACACACAGACACTAGAATTTAATATGCAGGATGTTTACAAGGAATGATTTGTGGATAAACACCCATGGAAGGAAGGGAAGGGGATGGGAAGATGCAAGACTGAGCAGAGGGGAGTCACCTGAGGTAGGGGCTCAACAAATCTCAGGAAACCCAAAAGTCACATGGTCCTTCAAAATTGTCCTTCTTTGGGGTACAGTGGCTGGGCCTGAACGCCTGAAGTAACCACTCCTTGGATACAATCTGTCCCTGGATGGAGGGGAGGCAGGACCCAGATTTGCATCTGTCTCCCACCCACACTCCAGCAGCTGGGTGGGTAAGTTCTTCATACTGGAGGGGAATCTGGGAGGCACCTTCCAGAGTCTACTCCACAGACCTTAGTGTATATGGAGGAGTCCATGTCTGTTTAAGTGTTGGTCATGAATCCTGAATTAAAATCTACTTGATAAGTGATGCTGGAAACATTGATTATAACCATGGGGAACACACATGAATTAAACTGTTATCTCATCTTACCTGACATTAATTTAAAATAGATTAAATAATTGAAAGAAAAAAGAAACAATATACCTAATACTTATCAGGTTGAAGGTGAGGGAAATGCAAGTAAACTTAGATGATGCCAATAAAATGATTAATAGATTTGATCACATAAAAACACATTTTGCATTCAAAATTTTACACAAAATTAAAAGGCAAACAACAAAACTGAGAACATGTTTGCAATAAACACACTGAAAACATTAATATGTATTTATTTATATTTGATTGGTTCTTTATGTTATCCTATCCTTTCCTCCCCTTTTTCTTTATTTTAGTCCACCTTCTGCATTTGACAGAAATCATTTGACCTTTGAATTTCTAAGATTGGGTTTTTTCACTTAGCATTATATTCTCCATTACCATTCATTTACTGGCAAATACCATAATTTTGTTCTTTTTAAAAAAAGTGATCCTGGGGAGGAAGAACATGGAAGTGGGTGGGGAGGGAGCAATCCCTTGACCTTCTCATCTATGCTGGCAAAGAGAGACTTCAGAATGACTGGATGATGTCTGCTCAGGAACGAGCAGCAAAGTTGGGCTGAGGTGGAGCCTAAGCGAGCAGTTTGAGCTTCTCAGAGGCTGCAGTGTACTCGAGCGTGGGTGAATCCAGGCCATCCTGCGTGCGGATGTACTGGCTGGTTGATTGGCAACCCGGCGCAACTCAGCGCTACAAAGATCCTCGAGTGGAGTAGAGAAAAAAAACTTCAGATATTTTGAGGGTCTTTTGAGGCGATGCCAACCGAGCCTCCATGGGCCAGCGGACTGAGAGCTGAGGTAGGATTTAGGAGAGGCAGACCAGACCCATCCTTCCCATTGGACAGCCCGACAAGGAGACCAGAATCCACCCTGGCAGAGAACTGATGTCACCAGAGTTCAGTGGATGAATTGCTTCCCAGCAAAATTGGCGACTACAGGTGTGTGACACTCAACCCTCCCTCTCCATACAGCTGGGAAATCTCAAAAATTTCTCCCTAGCTCTTCATGAGCATGATTATCAGAGCTGAGGGAATCAGGAGGGACACCTGACCTCCAACTGCCCCTCCCAGCAGTGCTGATAGCTGAGGAGGCCTTTTTTGCCAGCTCTCGGGGTGTGGCTACAGGAGGGAATCAGGCAAAATAGGCTGATGGCCCCCAGGCCCACAGTCCACAACCTTGGGGTCTGGGTGAATGGCAAACAGAGAGAGTGCCCAGTCGTTCAAGATAACAGGGCACCCAGGGGGCTGCAGGCTTGGAGTGTAGCTAGTTCTGTGGAGACCACCACTGGGGAGTGGGGCCTGGCTGGCAGGAGAAGCGGGAGGGGGTTCTGGAGACCAGGAAAGGCACTGGGTGACCAGGATTGGAGACCCACCCAGTAGGGGAAGAGAAGCCACCTCACAGGGATTGTTTCCTGTGTATTGAAGGCAGAAGCTTGGCCCGAAGGGCATTGCTTCACCTACTGGAAGAGAAGATAATCGAACTCTAATACTGCATTTATCTTTTTTTTTCTTTTCTTTTTAATTTTTCCCATTTTATTTTATTCTTCCTACTTTTCTTTCTCTCTTTCTCTTTAGTGACTTCTTCCTTCCCCTTCTCCTACCATTCCTCCCAAGCATTACGACTTCCATTATGTGTAATTTACTAAATGCTTATTGGTGAATGTTCTGAGGCAGTCTATACTGCTCCCAAGTACCTAGCTACCCCCAAATACTCTGGTCCATTCTCCTGTTTATATCCCCATTCAGTAGAGCAATCTTCAAAAGTTGCTAAGGTATACCAACCCCTATACCATCACATAATTTGACCTAAACACAAACTCCTAAAACCAAACCGCAGATCGCTATATGCCTTTAGAATCTGTATGCCTTTTATGAAATGAATGAATTTGCTTTAAAGTACAATAAAACCCACCATCTTTAGACATAGTCTCCAATCACAAAGGAGAGATCCCAGAAATAAACAAAACCAAAACAAATCTATAGGAGTAAATAGTAACACAGCAGTCAAACAGAGCTGGAAATTAATGTGAACATCATGAAAAAAACAGGGGAAAAACAGGACTATAAACAATGCAAGACATACCTGACTCAGATGGAATGGAATCTTAAAGAGGTCATTATACAGCGAATGCAAACAATGAAAGAACACTTCGACAACAAATTACATAAACAAATTTAAGAAGCAAAAGAACAACTCTACTGGGATATAGAGGTTATTAAAAAATCAAACAATAATCCTAGAAATTAAAAAAAACTATAAACCATATTGGAAGGGCAGCAGAATACAACAGACACTAGTATGGCAGTATGTAAAATGTGGATGTGGAACTGATGTGAATCTGCAATATGTATACAGGGTAAAAATGTGAGTTCATAATCTGCTTAAATCAAATGTATGAAATATGATATGTCAAGAGTTTTGTAATGTTTTGAACAACTAATAATAAAAAATAAATAAATAAATAAATAAATAAACTCAAATGAGAGTATTACTAATAGAGTAGATCAAGTAGAAGTCAGAACATCAGACAATGAAGATAAAATATATCATCTCGAGCAGAGTCTAGTCAATTCAGAAATTCTGGTAAGAAACCATGAGCAAAACATCCAAAAGATATGGAATATCATGAAAAAACCAAACTTAAGAGTTCTTGGGATAGAGGAAGGTATAGAAGTCCAAACCAAAGGAATGAGGATTCTGTTGAGTGAAATAATTTTAGAAATCTTTCCAGACATGAAAAATGAAATGGATGTCCAAATCCTAGAAGCCTACAGGATGCTGAACATACAAAACTACAATAGACCAAACCCAAGATACATTATTATGAAGATATCCAACATAGAGAACAAGAAGAGAATATTGAAAGCTACCAGAGAAAGGAGGCATATTTCATTCAGGGGTAAACCAATTAGGTTAACAGCTGATTTTTCATCACAGACGCTGAAAGCAAGAAGATACTGGAACAACGTGCTGAAAGATAATGGGTGCCAACCAAGAATATTGTATCCAGCAAAATTAAGCTTCAGGTTTGATAACGAAATAAAACTCTTTCATGATAAACAAAAGTTAAAAGAATTCACAGCCAGAAAACAGCACTGCAAAGCATTTTGGGCAAAATAATATACGACTAGGAAATGAAAAACAATAACCAAAAACCAACAGTGGGAAGTACCTCAGTAAAGGGGGGGGGAACTAATCAAAGAGGGAAAAACAAACCAAATTAAATAAATAAATCAACAAACATGACTGGAAGTACAAACCATATATCAATAGTAACCCTAAACATTAATGGCTTAAACTCACCAATAAAGCGACATAGGCTGGTAACCTGGATTAAAAAAAACAGATCCAACAATATGCTGCCTTCAGGAGACTCATCTGATAGGAAAAGACATACACAGGCTGAAGGTGAAAGGTTGGGAAAAATCATACCACTCACATGGTCCTCGGAAGTAAGCAGGGATGGCCATCCTCATATGGAATAAAATCAACTTCAAGCCTAAGTCAATCAAAAGAGATAAATAAGGACACTATATACTGTTAAAGAGAACCATTCACCGACAAGACATAACAATTATCAATATTTATCCACCAAACAATGGTGCTGCTTCGTTCATAAAACAAACTCTCCTCAAGTTCAAGCTTCAAATAGACCTCAACACAATAATTATGGGTGACTTCAACACACCTCTCTCACCATTGGACAGATCTTCCATACAAAAGTTGAATAAAGAAACTATAGAATACAATAACACAATTAATAACCTAGACTTAACCGACTTGTGAGAATATATCAACCATCATCAAGCAGATATACTTCTTTCTTAGCAGCACATGGATTCTTCTCAAAAGTAGACCATATTTTATGCCATAGGGCAACTCTTAGAAATTATAAAGGAATGGAGATAATACCATTCATCTTATCTGATTATAATGGAATGAAACTGGAAATCAACAATAAAAGAAGGAAAGAAAAATTCTACATCACGTGGAGAATGAACAATATGTTACTGAATGATCAATGGGTTACAGAAGACATAAAGGATGAAATCAAAAAATTCTTAGAGATAAGTGAAAACACAGTTACAACATATCGGAATCTATAGGACACAATGAAGACTGTTCTAAGAGGAAAATTAATTGCTTGGAGTTCATTCCTCAAAAAAACAAAAAACCAACAAATAAATGATCTCACACTCCTTCTCAAAACCGTAAAAAAAGAAGAGCAAAACAATAGCAAATGTAGTAGAAGGCAAGAAATAATTAAAATCAGAGCTGAAATCAATGAAACTGAAACAAAAGAAACAATTGAAAAAATTGACAAAACTATTAAATTAAAAAGTGATCCAGCAACTAAAAAAGAGAAACCCATACTTAGGTCAAAAATACAATGAGCTACCACTTCACACCCACTAGAATGGCTATTATCAAATAACCAACCAACCAACACGAGGAAACAAAAAGTATTATCAAGTATGTGGAGAAATGGGATCCCTCATGCATAGTTAATTGGAATATGAAATCGTAGGGCTACCTTGGAAAACACTATGGCAATTCCTCAAAGAATTAAGCAGGTAATTCCCATATGATCCAGCAATTCCACTCCTGCAGATAGATCTGAAAGCACCAAATGCATGGACTTGAACAGGTGTTTGCATACCAACATTCACAGCAACATTATTTATGGTAGCCAAAATGTAGAAGCAACTGCAATGTTCATTGGCAGATGAATGGATAACAAAATATGACATAGAATGGAATGTTATTTATTCTATTCATCTATATAGAACGGACTATAATTCAGCTTGAAAAGTATTAAATTCTAAATTATGCTTCAATATGGACAAACTTGAAAATACTATTATGCTAATGAAATAAACCATACCCAAAAGAATATCTTGTATGATCTACCCATTTATCTGAGATCCCTAGAATAGTCACACTTACAGAGACAGGAAGTAGAGTAGTGCAAGTAGAGGGAAGGAGGAGGTGATGAATGGGCACAGAGTTTCTGTTGGGGTGATGAAAAAGTTCTGGAGGTAGATGGTGGTGATGGTTGCCTAGCAAGGGAAAGTTACTTTATGCTGCAGAATGAGACACTTGTAAATGGTTAAAATGGTAAATTCTGTTAGGTATGTTTACCATTATAAGAAAAGAAAATCCCAGCACATCCACACCAGAATGTGTCCAATCTTGCTTCTAACTTGTGATCCTCCTGCCTCAGGCTCCTTAGTTGCTGGGATTACAGGTGTGCACCACCATGTCTGGCCACTAAAATTTTAAAATAAAAATTTAAAAAACAAAGGAAAAAAGAAAAGGAAAATAAAAAAGCCCAAGGTAAAACATTAAAGCATAGTCTAGGAAGAGGATCCTGTAGATGACTGAATTCCTGTGATCCCAGAAGAAAAGCTAGGTTTCCCAGGTTCACCATCAGTCACTGGGAGACTGAGCACACTCTGAAGAACAAGGGGTGGAAGCCAGAGGAGGTTAAGGTAGAAGTAAAAAGCAAGGGCAGAAGACAATGGATGTGCATTTAAGGCTGTTGGTGAAATAATCTCTTTTCTGTTCTTTTCTTGCTCCTTGCACACAGGAAAAACATTTCTTAGCACCTTGGACTTAGAAGTGGTTACTGCTTCTCCTACTGTGGCAAGAGGAGGAAGCCTGGCTTTGAGAAGATGGTGGGCACATCAGATTAAAGTAGCTTCTATCTCTGGGTGCCTGCACCAAGGACAGTTTCTCTAAGGATGTAAATTCAGTCTATAGAAGACCTTTCCTGAATGAAGAAAGATTTGAGGCATTTCTTTGCTCAATGTGGGGCTGTTTGACATAGCAGCCTATTTTAACTAATGCAGACAGAGCCTTGCTGAGAGGATTCATACGATGAGGAAGGGCTTTTTTTTAAAAAAAAAAAACTACTATTGTACTATTGAAATAAACCATACCCAAAAGGATAGCTTGTATAATTTATCCATTATCTATTTATCTGAGATCCCTGGAATAGTCACACTAACAGAGACAGGAAGTAGAGCAGTGGGAATAGAGGGAAGAAGGAGATGATGAATGGGAGAGTGAGCACACCTGAAGAACATGCAAGAATGAAAACAACCTTCCTAGTTATCATTTCTACCTCTCTATTTGTTCCTTTTCCCTAAGAGAAGCCACTTGAATTGTCACACTCCCTAGGAGAGGCATTCTTAAGTATAGGAAAGGCTTGAAAATTTTTGTGTACTGAGAATGATCCACAAGAGATGGAGAAGAGGGCTTGCCTGGTCATGGAAATTTAACAGCAAGTACACAATTCCCCCCTAAAGAGGAAAAGTTACTTTGTATTAAGAAGAGAGACACTTCTTTCTTGGTGTCTTGGTCCATTTTGTACTTCTATAACAGAATACCTGACACTGGGTAATTCATAAAGAAGAGACAGTTGTTAGGATTCTGGAGGGTGAAAGTTCAAGGACAAGGGGCATTTATTTTGCTAGGGCTTTCCTGCCGTTCCATGTGCCATCCCACAGAGAACAGTCAAGAAACTGAGAGAAAAACATCAAGAGAAAAATAGGGTTGAAGAGAATGTACTTCTGTGATACTCAGTCCATGTACGCTATAATGGCTTTAGTCCCCTCATCACCTCTTCAAAGTCTCACATCCCAACACTGCCATATTTGGGAATGATCTTTCAACAGCTGACTTTGGAGGACACATACAGATCACAGTACTTGGGTACAAGTAGGAAAGGAGATGAACAATGGATGAGAGCAAGAGGGAAAGAGAGCTGATGGCTTTTGTTTGTGGTCTTCATTTCCTCTGGAAATAATGGTGCCCGGTGAGAGGCAGGACAAAGTAATGTGACAGGACTTGAGACAAAGGGAAAATGTTTGGGGAAACTCCCAGGAAATCAGTCAATGGTGAACAAAGCAGAGAAGCCTGTGCAATAGCTCAGCATGGAACTGTAGGGAATCTGATGTGTGAGAAACTGTGGTCTGGTGAGCAACAGGTAATCCCTCCAGCCTGCTGGGAGAAGAAGTAGGCCCTGTCACTGAGGCTGAGCTGGTAGGGCCATTGGCAGAAATATGATGAAGGAGATCACTAATCAGATGGGAATAATGACTTTTAAGGTCCCTTCCAACCTTGAGATTTTATGATTTTTTATTCCCATGTGTTGTAAGGAATATAACAAAATCAAATGACTTCCATCTTATTCAAATTATAGTGGCCTGCCTTTCAGCTTCCCAGGAGTGGATTTAAGGACATTGAGCACTCAGAGTTGATTATGTGGATGCCATACTCTCATTCCATGTTGGTTTTTCTAAGTACCAGGGTAATTATGAGGGCACATCTGCTCCTCATCGTGAGGACTGATGAGTTAGCTCAATATTTATCTCTCCTGTGCAGACATGATGGAGAAACCTAACAGGGAACAACATTCTGTTGAATATTCTTTTGGTATGCTAATAACTTTTCAAATTCTATTATTAAAGTTACATTTTCCTTGTTTAATCTGGGTTGTTAAAATTTTGTGTTTTTTTTTAATTTTATATTGCTCTTATATCTTACAAGCAGCTTTGTAAAGTTAGCAACAAGCAAGATTGGAAATGCCCTGGATTGCCCTCACTGCAGAGGTACCACAGCCTCTTCTGATAACAGCACCGCATCTGAATACTGTATATCCCATTTGTTCTGGAAAGAGAGAGAGGAAGAAAAACCTTCCTAATGTCATGAGGTTGCTTCATACTGGGACCAAGCTGTGGGTGACCTCAGCCTGGCTCAGAGTAACCTTGCAACAAAGGCTCACTTTGGAAGTCACATAATCACTGAACATTTTGCAATTTTATTCTATTTTCAGTGACCCCTGCCCCTGACAACTACTTCCATCACTCTACAACAGTCCACTTGCTGACCAGCAAAAAATGGAATTTTTAGGAGAAATGGAAGGCATCGGCTCATTAATAAGCCCTCCAGCCCCATGAGGAGAGGTTTAAGCCCTCTTCTTTCTAAAGTGGCTTGTCACTTCTCCCAAACCCTGACATGTTTCACACAGAACAGGGCCGCCAAAAGCTCTCCAAAATAAGAAATGAATCCTTCAGTCCTCATCAGAAACTAGGAGATAGCAACAATGCATGAGTCCCTCATCCATTGAGAGTCAAATGTTCTAGGAGTACAGGGATTTTTTCCCTGTTGAATATAAGTGAACTTGGGTATATCATGATAAAGAATGAAAGGGCACAACTGTTCATCAAAACCCCAATCTGCTGAAGTCAGGGCCAAAAAGAGCTCCTCATTTCTGATGAAGGCCAGCCCCACCAATGTGGCCTAAAGTATTTCATTACACTCTCTCGACCTTCTGTTCCCTCTGAAAACATTGAGATTGAATGAGTATCTCTCTACTGATATCATCCTTGGCTGTTTTGACAATGGATGTTGAATGACTCAGTAAAAGAGCCACAATCCACATGATTCTTTAACCAGAATCATAGAAGGAGGACCGAGTAGCTAAATGGGATGAGAAAAGAGATGTATTGGAGGAACCATAACAGCCACCAAAATTAACCTTTCATGTGTTTTTTAACTATCAGTGAGATTCTCCACCAGCCTACATCCCTACAGTTCTCATAAGGAACAGTAACTTGTGTTTTTCAAACATGTCCTGTACAGACAGAAGCTAGAGTAGTGATATGAATCGCCATAAGGCCCAGGAAGAAAAAAGACCATAGGAAATGTTGGATAATATAAACTCTTCTGCCCACATACCTGGATAAGACATTACCAGAGTTATTAAAAATAAATGGACAAGTGCATAAGTCAGAAAGGAAGAACACCAGCACCACAAGCAAGGAGGGAATTGATAGCTCTTCCAGACATGACTGAGATCTGCCTCTTCCTAGAGAATTTGGGAGGAGCTGCTGGGAGAGATTGATGATGGAGGAGTATATGGTAATCATAATATCACAGTTCCTGAAACTCAGGTGTATGGCTTCATACTCACACAGTAGCAGGAGAAGAGTCCTGGGCCCTGTAGAGGGAAGTCAGCTGAAACTAGACCATTTAGCTGGTATGCTTGAGGTAACACTCCCAGGGAGAATATAGATTAGAAAAAGTCCTGTGCACTGGTACAGCTGGGTGACAAGGACGCATGTGTGTGTCTGCCGGGGCTCAGGGTAAAAAATTGTCCCTTGAGAAATCAAAACTCAGGTCCTGTGTGTCATGTAAATTCAAGTTAGTATTTGTTATTCAGAAGTGTGGGAAACTCCCAAGCTTTAATAGAAGGTTGGTCCTGGGCTGATATTTTGAATTTGCATGGAAGTAAACAAAGCAAGCTTTGGAGGAACTCATTCATAAAGTAGAATGAAAGGAGTTTTGCAAAACACACAGATACATTGAAGCTGAGGAGAACACACACTGTGCACAAAAAAATGAGGACACAGCAAATGGAAGGACTAGAGTTCCAGAAAATCAGGGGAATAGAAAGATAGATGAAGAATGCAAGTTTGTCAACAATTAATGAAGAAAGATCTTGTCCTGGTCAAGAAGTGACCATGTACAAGAAGACTACAGTACTATTTGTAAGAGAAAGAAAAAAAAATGAAAACAGTCCACATTCTTCTTTTGAAGACTGATTTAATAAAAACCAAAAAACAAAAACACATGATCCATCTATACAAAGCACTGTTAGGAATGCTCTGTGTCTGATGCGTACCAATGTGAAGAGAGGGATGTGTTTTTTAACTGAAATAAGCAACCAAAGAAAACAGTATATATAGTTAGTCACTTTTTATCTAAGAAAATGGATTAGGAAAGCAACAAAAATTTATATCTGGGTCTGTATTTATATTAACACTGAAAAATACATATAGAAATTATAAATATTTTTGCCCACAGAATTTGAGGTATAGATGTTGTAGGAGCAATGTGGCCAGAAGTGAGACTTTTCAATGTTTATGTTTTATGCTATTTTGATTTTTGAACCATGAGAATGAGTTACATATACAAAACTTAAAATTTGTTTTATGAAAGAAGAAATAAAACTCCAAAATAATAATTAATCTTAGAAAAATTATAAGCAGATTTGAAAAAGGAGCAAATATAACTTATGAAAAAGTTTTATTTGAATTAAAAAAATCCTAGATAGTTAGAAGACTAAATAAGGTTTCAGAGAAAATTAATAAAGTGGAGGGCAGTTCCAAGAAACTTATCAAAATGAAGCACAAGGAGGTTGAAAAGATAGAACTCACAGGAAACTTTAAGAATTTCAGAGATCAGAAGGGGAAATGAAATGTTGGAGTCCAAGAAAATATATAAACAACAAGGGCAATAAAAAAATTAAAGAGATAATGGCTGCATATTTTTAAGAATTAACAAACCTTACATAAAAGAAACACAGGCGATCCCAGGAAGGGTAAATAAAACAAAGCCCACACTTAGAAAAAGGAAATCTTCAAAGAAAACCTCAGGACATCAAGAACAAAGATAAAAATTTAAAAACAACTTGTGAGAAAGACAGATTGCCTACAAGGGAGAACAAGAAGGTGGAAGACTTCTGGACATTATCCTAATCATCCAATGGATTAATACTTCAAGGATGAGGGCAAAATAAAGACATACACAGGGTCTAATAAAAATTTCCACTCAAAACTTAAATATTTCAGAAAGAAGGAAAATCAAATGGGAAGAAAAAAGAGTAATACAGAAAACAATGATGAGCAGGAAAAAGTGGTGAACAACAACAGGAAATCTAAACAATCAATGGCTATCAAAGAATAGCAAAGATAGAATATTTGAAAAATCAAATGAAGTCAAACTAAAATAGTGGCAAAACTAATATGCAACATGGAAACAGAGGTAAAGTTCTAAGTAGGGCTAGAAATAAATGGTGCTTACCTTGGGCCCAAAAGGTAAAGGAACATCCAAAAAGTCAAAATTAAGATAAAGGACATTTTTAAGGCCATATTTTAAAACCAAAACTAAAACAAAAGTCCATGATGCACAAATATTAAAATTTCAATAAACACAAGATCAATATGACTGATTGTTTTTCCTTTTGTCTCATATTCCAATATGGCCTGACATGGTTCTGATTCTAAGGTTCTTATTTTTTTCTGGGAAAGGCTTTAGAGTAATTAATGACCTTTACACATTGTATATCAAGTATGAGTCTTAAAAATTTTTAAGTGAAACAAATAGAATAATACAAACATAATGAAGAAACATTAAGCTGTTAAATAGGTCAATAAAGAAAAATTCACTCAGTTCAATGGAAGCTAGAAAAGAGGTGGAAAAAATCTTAACAAAAATAACACAACATAATAAAAAAAGTAAAATTACTTCAATTAATAGAGTAAACATAAGTGAAATGATCCTAACCAGTTAAAAGTGAGAAGCTCGCAAATTGGATTAAAAAATAATTAAAAACCTAAAGGCAGCTATATGCTATTGATCAAATGCAAACCTAAAACACTGTGGCAAGAAAGATTAAATAAAACAAATGAAAAATACTGCATCAGGCAATTATTACTAAAGAAAAATAGTGAGCTAATAAAACTGATAGCAGATGAAACAGACTTTAAGACATAAAGCATTTTTAGGAATTGTGAGTCAGAACATAAAGTGAAATGGACAATTTACTGGAAAAGAAATAACATTTTTGAACTTGCATGAACCTAATAATAAAGTTCCAAATTGTATAACTCAAACTTGTCAGAATTACAATGAGAAATTGGCAAAGACACAACCAAAGTTTTTTTAACACATAACCTGAAAATTAAGGATTCAGTATATCATTTAAGAAATCAGCATAAGCATAAAAGAAAAGAGTACCTAAAGAAAGTAGAAAAAAAGAAATTAATAAATGTGAGGACATAAATAATGAAACTAAATAAACACAAGAGTGATGTTTGCAAAAATTAATAAAAAAGACACGCCTAAGGCGAGACTGTTAAACAATACATGAGAGAAGGCCCAAATAAATCATATTAGGAATGAAAAAGGGGCTGTCACCAAGGTGCTGAGATATTGGAAAGATAGCATGAGGATATTATGAGTACATTTGTGTCAGGCTTTTGAACATGAAGAAGTTAAAGTTACTGGGATGAGAATGCTTATCCTGGAAACAGAATAAACTTGGATGTGGGAAGAGGCAGGTAAGAGCAGTGGGTAGGGTAGATCTGGGTAGAGCACCTTGGAGGGAGGGATGTGGCACTGGGACACAATTGGGCACTGGGGCCTGGAGAGAGCTCCATGAGAGGATAAAGGACTTTAGTGGCCATTTTCTTGGGGTCTGGGTCACTTTTGCAGTGCTTGCCTTCTCTGCCCTGAATTGTTGTCCTGCTCTGCTGTCACCTGGCCTGCAGTCTCAGGAAGCTCCCTCTCCTGTTGGGGTTTCTGATTTCCTTCTTTTGTCAAGTGAAAGAATTGGGCCAGATGATGTCCATGGTTCTTTCAAATCCCAGATTCTATGAGTCTGAGTTGTCCTATTTTCTAGTAAGAGATATAAAATATTAAGTGTTTGGTGACAATGCAGGTCCTCCATAAGTCCAAGTGAGATGAAAAGTTGGAAGGAACATTGTGCAACTCTTCTGCTTCTAATTAAGGGCTCCATCTTATGTGCAGGCTCAGTTGCTATGAGGGCTCCAAGGAGGCAGAGCCACCAAGACTGTCAGAGGGCTTCATCTGGCAGTCATCTGTGAAGACACATGTCCAACTGCCATGTTCCAGGTGTCCTCTTCTGAATCCTGGGAAACACAACCAGGAAATGACGGTACAGAAAACTACACTGTGACCCCTGGGACTTTGGGTGTGAGATACCATCAGGAGATGAGCTGGGCACTGAGGCCTGGTGGGCTCAATAATTAGAGCCATCACACAGGCCCAGTTAGCTTGGCTTCGCACTGTCTAAGCAGTGCTCTGAGCCAAAGGCACATTTATTAAATGCCCCCATTCATTTCCTACCAGAGATCCTATCTTAATCCAGGGTTCTGGCCTCCTAGAGATTTAGCTGTTCTTTTTTTTTTTTTTTTTTTTTTTTTTTTTTTGGAGGAGGAAAAGTTTATTTATTTATTTTTTTAATTTTTTATTTTTTTTTTTATTGGTTGTTCACAACATTACAAAGCTCTTGACATATCATATTTCATACATTAGATTGAAGTGGGTTATGTTAGCTGTTCTTATAACACACTCCCTCCCACTAAGATGCTGAGGGAGTCTTGGGGAGGAAAAATCCCCATTTGGCAAAGCCAACTCCATTGTGGTATGTTTCCCATATATTTCCTTAAGTATACCTCTTTGCTTGCTCAAACATCTGGAATAAACTATTCCCAATAATGTATGCCCAATTTAATCCTGAATCATTTCCTATCTCATATTTATGTTGATCTGAGAGATTGGACTTAAAAGTGCTGAAAACAATCTGAGTCACTGTAAATGCTGCTGTCACCAGTGACAAAAAAGCAACTGGATTCTGAAATTTCAGATGTAAAGTTTTCTGAGATGTTTCCCCTCTCTGCTAGTTGCTCTCACTGAGACTGCTAATATTCCCAGAGGTGGAGGCAGGGTAGTGACTAATGTCTCAGTTTTTGCAAAGCAACCTTGCAGGTAACCACTGATGTCAACCAGCTCACAGAAATGGTTAATAGCATGGAGTATTGATCTTGGCCATCTATCCTATAATGACAGAAGGATCAATAAAATCCAGTCATTAAAATGGGGTTGGCTAACTAGTCCCTGGCCTGGGCCTGTGGAAAATACTTCATTGTGTAAATCTGGTAGAAATTCTCTGGATTCAAAGTCAAGAACAAAGGTTCAGAAGTCAGAGCTTTGATTGACAATCCTGAGTGACCCCTGAATTTGAGTCCTGGGATAACCATGTGCTTCCCAGGCTCAGCCTGGATTGGGCAAGAGCTGGGGGAGACAGATATTCCCCTACTCTGCCCATGACTTCCCTGAGGCAGCACAAGCAGCAGAGGGACCAGGATTGCAAAGCCAGGGCAATGCCCTGTGGGACTGCCATGGAGGCTGGGTATTGAAATGGAGGAACAATGAGTGTTTCCGAGATTACAATATGATGTATGGGAAAATAGACAAAATTAGACAGCCTTTCCCCAAAACAGTACCTCCAAGAAAAGTGAGGCCACCTGCCAAATTCTGCCTGATCTCCCTGTATCCTGTAGCTCTTATGCTAAGTGAAGTAAGACAATTCCAAAAACCAAAGGCTGAATGTTCTCTCTGATAAGTGGATGCTGATAATGATGGGGTTGGGGACATAGGAAAAATGGAGGTACTTTAGTGGAACAAAGTGGAGGCAGAGTTTGGGAGGGGGCATGGTGGTAGGAATGACGGTGCAATGAAATGGAAATCATTACCCTAAGGAGATGTATGACTGCATATATGATGTGGCACTACATCCTATACAACCACAGAAATGTAAAGTTGTGCTGCAATTGTGTACAGTGAATTAAAATGCATTCTGCTGTCACATATATCTAATTAAAAAAAAAAAACTAAGGCTAGCATGGCCTGCTCCAAAGCTCAATAGACCTGGTTATTATGATTCCAGGACCACTCCTGACCTTCTCCCATGTCCCAATGCACATCATCCCTCTTTCCTGTGCTACAACAGAAATCAACATAAAAGTTGATGGTATATTGTGACACAAACATTACTGCATTCTCAGTAGAAACCCAACTGGCCAACAGAAATCTGAAAAAGATGCTTAACATTCCTCATCATTAGAGAAATGCAAATTAAAACCATAATGAGACACCATCTCACAACTATTGAATAGATATTATTAAAAAGACAAAAGAAGCAGGCTTGGTGGCACATGACTTTAATCCCAGTAACTCAGGAGGCTGAGGCAAGTGGATTACAAATGCAAGATAAACCTCAACAATGTATTGAGACCTAGTCTTCGAATAAAAAGTAAAAAGGGCTACAGATATATCTCAGGGTTACCCTGGGTATAATTCCAAGTATAAATAAAAGAAAAAGAAAGAAAGACAAAAGAAGATTGAGGTCTGGTTAGAATGTGGAGAAACTAGAATTTGTATGCAATGTTTGAGGGAATGTAAATTAGCACAGTCATTATAGAAATCATTATGGGAAATTTCTTTAAAAACTACATATAGAGCTCACTTGGTAGAGTGCTTGTCTTGCATGCACAAGGCCCTGGGTTTGATCCCCAACACACACACACACACACACACACACACACACACGCACACACGCACACACACACACACACACACACACACACACACACAAATAGAACCACCCTATTGTGCAAAATCCCACTGCTTGGTATATATTCAAAGGAAATGGCATCAGAGTTTAAAAGACATCTGCATCCCATGTTTATTTCAGCATTATTTTCATAACCAAGAAATGGAAAAAGCTGTGCCTATCACTGGAGGAATGGGTACAGAGTATGTGGTTTAGAAACATAAAGGGACACTATTCAGTCTTTAAGCCAACAAGAAACTCCTGTCATTGGTGTAAAATGAATGAGCCCAAAGGAAATTTTACTAGGTTGTACAAGGCAGGCATACGGCAAGTATCACATGACCTCACCTACATATGGGACCTAGAAAAGCTGAACTCATAGGACCCCCCCCCAAAAAAAGCATACTACAGGGACACAGCCACATCAGTGTTTACAGCAGCACAATTCACAATAACTAAAGTGTGGAACCAACCTAGAAGCCCTTCAGTAAACATGGATAAGAAAGAGTGGCATATACACAAAGGAATATTACTAAGCAATAAAAGAGAATAAAATTATGGCATTTGCAGATAAATGGGTGGAGTTGGAGAAGATAATGCTAAGTGAAGTGAGCCAATCCCCCCCAAGAAAATACAAAAGTCAAATATTTCTCTGATATAAGCTGACTGACTCATAGTGGGGTAGGGAGGTGGAGCATGGGAAGAAAAGACAAACTCTACCTAGGGAAAAGGGGTGGGACAGGAAGGCAGGGGGAAGGAGGTTAGCAATGATGGTGTGATGGACATCATTATCTAATGTACATGTATGAAGACACAAATAGGTGTGAACATAGTATATATATAGAAGCAGAGGTGTGAAAAATTGTGCTCTATATGTGTAATAGGAATTGAATGCAGTCTGCTATCATTCATTTTAAAAATATCAAAAAAAGTAAGAAATAGATAGCAGAGTAGTGACTGCCAGTGGCCCATGGGTGGCTTAGCTGTACTCTGGTGAGACGCTGGTCACAGGAGACCAAATTACACTTAGATGGGAGGGATGAGTTTCAAGGATCTAATGTACAATATAATGACAACAGTTAATAACAACATAAAACAGAATGACTACAGTTGGTAATGTTCTATACACTTGAAAATGACTGAGACAGTAGATTTTAAGGGTTCTCACCACAAATGAGTATATGAAAGAGTGTATATTTTCAGTAGCTTGACTCAGCCATTCTTCAGTATATACATGGTTCAAAATATGTTGTATTTCATAAACATGTACAAGTATCATCATCATCATCATCATCATCCTATTCATCATCAGGGATTGAACCCAGGGTTGCTTATCCATTGAGTCACATCCCCAACACATTTTATTTTTCATTTTGAGGGAAACTGGGAAGTTATTTAGTTGTGTAAATTGATACCTTCTTCCCCAAACTGGAACACGGTTAAAAGAAAAAGAAAGAAAAAGAGATAGGATGATCAATGAACACTACCTGCTTCAATTATCACTGGGCCTGAGAGTGGGTAACCATCACCAAACTTCTCCCCATGCCATCTCCCCAGGAACCATAAGACATGGTCTCTGTATTAGCCTGCTTTCTCTGGCTCTAACAAATTACCCCAAAATTGGTACTTTATTAAGAGATGAGGTTTATTTAGCTCAGAGTCCAACATTTGGCTGCCACTGTGACTATCCTTTGGTGAGAGTGCTCACAACATGGTGAATGGCATCATGGTGGAAGGACATGCAAGGGGTCGAGACTTCATTGCCAGAAACTGGGGAGGATGAGTCTTGTACTTTTTATAACAACCCTCTCTCACAAGAACTAATGGGGGCCAATGAGAAGTTCATTACTCCTTTCCAAGGGCCTCATCCCCAGTGGCACAGTTACCTCCCACTAGACCCCACATCTTGCAGGTGCTACCAGCTCAACACTGCCACACCCAGGACCAAACCTCCAGCCTATGAACAACTGGGGGACAAACCACATCCCATCCTCACCAGCTCCAACAAAGCCACCATTGGAAAAGCAGGATGTCCCAGTCTATAGGTGTGTATGTGAGGGCAGGGGAGGGTTGCTCTCAGAGAGCACTGGAAGCAGCCAGAGTCCCTATTCTGGAACCTCTCTGATGTCACACTTGTGTCATGCTACTCTGGGTGCCAACTCAGGAGAATGAGCAGTTTGCTCTCATTTCTTTGAAAGCATTCTTCAGAGTATGACTATCTCAAATGATTTATTGTCCCCACCCCCACCCCCAGCCAGATGCTGGCTATTCTCAACCCTTTGGGCTTGTTTGACTGTGACAGCACTGGTCTCTCTGAGCACAGTGTTCTTCACATTCCCGTGAGTGTCCATGCCAGCTGTTGGGTTTCTCACCAAGAGACAGTCGGGAAATAGACAGTGAGAGTGCAGAGGCAGGAAAGTGGAGGAAGCCCAGGAGGGGAAGGAGGATATTTAGTTAGAAGCACAGAGACATGGGGAGCCTGAGGCTTTTAGAGAACTATGGGAGGCTGATAATGCTGGTGACATGTGGTGGAGGGAATTTGGTGTGTCTCTGGCCTGGATATTCAGATCTGCCCTTAAGGTGTGTGAGTCTGACCTCAGGTGAGCAGTGCCTCATTGGGGCTCTGGGTTGCCCCGGATTAGAACTGAGTCTGGCCCGGTTTTCAGATGCTGAGCACTGGCCCAAAAAAGAGTGGGCTCTTCCAGTGGCCATGGGTCTTCTGTGTCTCCTCACTTTGTACATCCTCATTTCGATGAATGTATCAGAACCAGGCATCTTACACAGAGGTAAGGCCTCAGACTCGTGGGAGAGGGAGGTAGCACTCAAAGGGCTGGTGCCTACGGGGGTTATTTCTAAAGGGCTGACCCCACCTGTGACCTCAGCATCCCTTCTTATCCTGTCATCATTACTAGGGCCCTGACACTTCATTTCCCAAGCCACTGAAGTGTGAAAAAACAGAATCCTCGAGGTTTACCAGTTGCTTTAAAAGAGAGGCCTGGGCAGGTTGGCATGAGAGGCCACCAGGCTCTTCAAAAACCATGCAGTGCACTCCTCCTCCTTCCTATTTCACACAATTCCAAGCACTGATTACTATTCCAAAGGGGGGAGCAACATATAGAGGCTGGACAGCCCCTTCTTTTTGACTGCCACCCATCTGAATGGTCAGCTTACTAAACAGGGACCAAAATTCCCCTGCCCACCTCCACCCCACCTACTTGTTGCCCAGTGATGCTATGGGGCTGCCCTGAGCAGTATAGTGATTTAAGGGCCTCCTCCATGTCTCAAACCTCTTTCCCTGCCAGGCATCTTCGAGCAGGACCCTGAGGCTTCCTACATGGCACAAGTGAATGGCAGGTTATACCAAATGCCGTGATGTCCCACCTGTTATTTTCACCACCTGCCGTGAACCTTCCACTGCAAAAGCTGTGACATCTGTGTGGAGGTGAGTGCTCCTCCTCCCTGTCCACACACAAACCTGTCCCTGGGCACCTGGCCAGGACCAGGAACCTCACATCATGACTGGGCCAGGTGAGGGTATCAGACCATGTTCCCAGAGTACTTCAAGTGGCTCTCAGCCACTGTTGGTCACTTATGTATGTCATCACCTCTGTGTCTGTAGCTGTCCAGGGAGGCTCTCCTTGCTTGCTCAGGTGCTGATATGCCAAACAGTGGAGCTCATCTGTGCTGAGCCTGGTGGAGTCGGGGAGGAAAAGCAGTGACTGTCCCCTCCCCTGGCTTGCTGATACTAGATCCTCAGCCCTTTAAGCTGACTGCTGCCATGTCCTGGGGATCTTTGCCTGTCTTGGTCTGGGTGTCCCAGTTGGAGGGTTTCCTGGGTTCTGAGCGTGTTTCTCTGATGTGCCTATCCTGCCAGGGTTCACAAATGCAGATGTCTGGATGGGCGAGGATGTTTTTTCATCTTGATTCAGTGTCTGTAAAAACAGAGGTCCAGAGATGTTATATCCTGCTCCAAGTGACACCAGGCAGGTCTTGTCTCTATAGACAGTTATAAATAGTTATAAATAAAACTGCTACAATAACAAGGCTTTGAACTTGCCACCCTCTTGCCTTTGCCTCCCAAGCCACTGAAACTATAGGCAGAGGCCACTATGCCCAGCCAGTTTTGGGCAGTTACAAATAAAGCTGCTACAATAGCCATTGGTGCACAGACATGCAGACATATGTTTTCATTTCTGTTGGATAAATTGTTAATGGTGGCATTGTTGAGTCATAAGGTAAACATATGTTGGACTTTTTAGGAGACAACTGTATCATTTCTACTTTCTACCAGCAATGAATGAGAATTCCAGTCACTCCACATCCTCACTAGCTTTTGACACTGTCATTTGTTGCTATTCTTTTTGTTTTCAAATTGTAGCCTAATAAATGAGTAGTGCTATCTCATTAGGGCTGCAGTCTGTATTTTCCTAATGAGTAATGGTGTGGAACATATTTTCATGTCTTCTCAGCCAGGAGTATATTGTTGGTGAAGTGTTTGCTCCAATCTTTTGCCCATTTAAAAAATGTGTTGTTTTCTTATTGAGTTTCAGGAGTTCTGTATACGGGATTCAGATCTACATTTTGCAAATCTTTTCTTGCAATTCATGGCTTGTCATTTAATTTTCTTCATAGCATCTTCCAAAGAGCAAGAGTCCTTAGTGTTGCTATTTTTCCAGTACTGTGGATTGAGTCAGGGATGCTGGACCACTGAGCTTTTTCCCCAGCATTCCTTGTTCCCTCTGAATGGAACCTCATGTCCTATGTGAGGAACAGTTTCATTGCTTTCTTCCCCATCTGTGTGTCTTTATTGCTTTTTCTTTGAGCTTCGACTAGGAATAATAGAAGTGGGCATCTCTGCCATGGGATTCCTTTAGTATGGCAATCACTTGACTAAAGTTTCTTTCAGGAAGACTGGTGGGCAGCATCAGTGAGGGAGGGGAAGCTGCAGACCCTGAGACAGCTGAACAGAAAGAGAAGCCTGTCTGCTCATCACTTCCCATCCTTTTATTCACCAGCCCATCACTGCCATATATGGGTCCCTCCCACCTGTGACTCCTGTGCTTGGCCCTTATTCCTCAGTTCTGTGGTCTGCCTCTATTCTCCTCTCTCCAGCTTCTAGAATATCATTGAGTCTGCCTGGCAGCCTTTTCCCTTCCTGCATCTTGTGGTTCTTCCACCCCAGGTCAGGCCATAGGACATTTCTCTTCCCCCTCTGCTCAGAAAGAGGCCCTCCAAGTCCAGGATCCCCAAGTCTCAAGGGACCTAAATGTGGTCTGCCCTCTGGCACTCAACAAAAAGGCTCCCTTCCATTATTGACAGCCCTAATTTCAGGCACTGATCCCATGATCCAGCTTTCAATCCCACCATACTCCATTTCTTGGCTGCAACTTCTCCTGGAGTCACTTGCTTGGTGGTAGGTGGCAGAGACTCTGGTGAAAACCACGTAAGTTCCAATCACAGCTCTAAAACTGACCAGCAGGGAGACCTTGGGTATGCTAATTTCACCTGGTCACTCAATTTACTTATCTGTAAAAATATGGAATTGTGGGTTAATTAATGTAAACCACATAGTACAGCGGCTGGTACCAGAAAGTGCCCTACGTGCTGCTGTTACTTCACTACCATTCCTTCCCATGGTCATCTACACATGTTTGTGCCTCATCTTAAAAGCCATACAAGTCCCACCCTTAACATCTCAGGCCTCCACCCAACCTGTTGTACCTTCTGGGTCTTATTCCCTGAAAGACTTGACCTTGTCCACTAGCTCACCCTTCACTTCTTGGCTCAGGTCAGTCTGGCCCTTGCTGTCAGGATGATGCTCTCATTAATGGCCAAAGCCAGCAGACATCTTCAGACTACTCTTTCTGGACTGGACACAGCCTTTGAAACCATAAGTAGCTGTCTCAGCACTTAACTCTCTGGGCTTCTCCTCTGCATGAACTTGAGTGCTGTGAGCTGGGTTGCCTACATGATTCACATGATACCCTCTCTCTTCTCTACCCTGTTTATTTCCCATAGTGCTCAGGGCCTCGTGTTGCAGCTGCCCTCACCACTCTGAATGTATGCTGGCCATGCTGTTTGCAGGGTGCTTTCCACCCCCTTGCAGTGACTGAACTTTTTTTTTTTTTTTGCTACAGGGTATTGAACCCAGGAGCACTTTACCACTGACCTACACCCCCATTCTCTGCTATTTTTTATTGTGAATTAGGGTCTGACTAAGTTGCTGAGGCTGGTTTCAAACCTGCCTCAGTGTCCTGAGTTATTGGGATTACAGATGTGCACCATGGTGCCAGTTTGAGAGAAGTATTTTTGATGCCCTGAAATACTTCTAATGGGGGTGCATCTCAGTGGTAGAGTTTGTGCTTAGCATGTGCAAGGGCCTGAATTTTTCAATCCCAGCACACAAAGAAAAGAAATCTGAATAAATGAGTGAACCAACAAACAGAAGATTCAACATTTGGGAATAGAAGGAAAGAGAGAAAGGAACAGAAGCCTCATGCCCTAATCCCCCAAGATAAGGGGAAGAAGGAGAGGCAGTAGGAAGTTAGTCAGAAGATGGGCAAAAGAAGATGTCACTGGATTTTGGTCCTGTGGAGTGTGAGGGTGTTTGAGACACAGGGACCCCAGGAGTGAAGCTAGTGAGAGAGGCTGGTCTGGGTGCCTCAGAGCTGTTGAATTTTAGTTGTGTGTGATAGGGTTCCATGTGGGGATAAGAAGGTATTCAAATTTACTGATCAGTTCTGAAAAATTTATTATCATTCTGTGAAGCATTTTCTATACCTTATGTACAATCAATATTTTCTATACATTATATATATATATATATATATAAATTAAAAAATTTTCTGTAGGTTTAAAAATTCTGTGATTTTTAAAATAATCTGCCATTAATTAATTTATTTCTTCTGGTACCAGGGATTCAACTCAGGGGTGCTTTACCACCAAAGCTGCATCCACAATCGTTGCTATATTTTGTTTTGAGATAGGGTGTCACTGAATTGTTGAGGGCCTTGCTAAGTTGTTGAGGCTGGCCTTAAACTTGTGATGCTCCAAGTTCCTGGGATTACAGGTGTGCGACACTGCACCTGGGGGTATATTTCTTAAGTGCTGTGAACACCTTAAAGGAGGCAGAACCTCATAGAGGACAATGATTCATTTGTATTGCTTTTTGGACATATTCCAGAGCTGTTCTGATGTAGAATCATGTTTCCTGCTGGTGGAGAATAGTGTTGAATATCAAAGTCTTCATATGTTTGCCATGGGAAAGTTGGGGGTGGATAGAGGTGCTGCTGGGCCACTTGCCATTATAACAGAGTGTTTGCTAGAGGAATCTCTTGAAGTTGGGGTGAAACTCAACCTGGTCTGGAAGGAACAGGGAGTGAGGCTGATGGATGTACTCAGCAGAAGGAGAAAGTGGAATAAGGGAGAGGAGATGCCAGTCAGTGTCCAGAGAAGGAAATGACCTTTGAGCTTGACCTTTCCTGCTTTGTGTTCTGAAGGACTTCAGCCCAGATTTTTTTCCTGGAAAATCTGATTTTTGACAAGGAAAATATGTCTGGGCATCCTCCACTGCTTTCCCAGATGGTGAAATTCAGTTAAGGTAGATTTTTAGAAAAAATCAAGAGGTAAGAGAGTAAAGTAGGAGCAGGGTGGTGACACCATCTTTGGATCAGTTGAGCAGAACAGCACTAGAAAGATCTTAAAAGGTACCTGGAAGGATGTGGTGGGAGGACAGATGTGGCCAATGGAGACAGAGCAAGGATCCTGCAAAGGGAGGCACAAGGGGATGAGGAGCCCTGAGAAGGAAGGAGAGGTTGGTGCTGGATCAACAAAGTCTGGGGAGAGCTGCTCACAAGTGGGTTGAGGGAAGTCACTATTCCTAGGAGCCTTGGAAGGCAGGAGGCCCAGGGTCACTCTTGGGCACCCCTGTACCTAGACCCTGGCCACAGGCCCAGGTTGAGCCCTGGATCAACTGATCAACTTATGAGGGTCACTGGGAGATGGCCTTGTGTAGTCCTGTTGATTCTGAGCTCCTTTTCCCTTCCTCATCTCTCTCCAGCACAGTAACCCATTTGACCAGGGCTGCACCAGGAACTGGTATATCATGCTATGTGCTCCCTGTGACCCAAGTGAATTAGTAAATCAAGAGCTCAAGTGGACCCTGCCTGGGGTTGGTGGGGTGTGGTGAAGCTAGATCTTTTTCCCTGGTCCCTGACCCCAGCTCATAGGCCCTGACACTCACTGTTCCTATCCTTTGGGGTTTTCTCCAGGGTGCTCTAGGAGTTTCTGGCCAGCAAGTTCCAGGGTAGGAGATATCTGTGCTGCATCTTCAAAGGTGGGTGTGGAAGGACTCATAAGGCACCATCAGGGCCAAGAAAGTGGAGAAAGCACAGAAAATGCCTAGTTTCAGAGGTGCAAGATGCCTCCACACAGCCAAGGGCACAACACTCAGACCACATACCTGATTTTTAAGGGTTGCCTGGCATTGACCACCACCACAGCTTTGATGAACAACTGCAGGATGACGGGGAGAAGGAGGGTCCCAGTGGGTACAGGCACTAGGATGCTTTGTACAGGCTTAGAAGTGAAGCCATGGAATAGTTAGTTTCACCTGTATACCTTTTGACCCAGAAATGTAATTTTTAGCATATGTGTCTTAGGGAAATAATAGAACAGCATATATTAAGGGTTTTGTCCCAGTATTTAAATAGCAAAATGTAACAAAAACTCAACTCAAATATTATTAGTGGTAAATTGGTTAAAATATAGCATGACCATTTAATGTACTACTTGGTTATTTTAAATGGATTTAGGGGAAAAAAACTGTCATGTATTGCTGGGCTCAGTGGAGCATGACTGTAATTCCAGAAGCTTGTGAGGCTGACTTAGGAGGTTTGCAAATTCAAAGCCAGAATCAGCAACTAAGGGAGGAACTAAGCAATTTAGTGAGACCCTGTCTCAAAAAATATAAAGGCTTAGGATGTAGCTTGGTGGTTGAGTTCCTTTGAGTTCAATCCCTTGTATTCCTTCTCCCTTCTACCCCCAAAAAAGATATGAAACAGTAAACACTGTATAAGGTGGGTTCCTGGTTTAGAAACCATAAATTTTTATTTCCTGAAATGCTGATGTTGGAATGGGCCTGCTGCCCTGTGTTCTGTATTTGTCTAAAGCCTAGACCAGAATCAGACATAAGCAAGCATCCTTCTTCCTGTTTGCTGTCCCCTGACTTTTTCTCTTGGCTTATGCCTTTTAAATTAGGAGCTACTCTGGTGGGTGACTAACAGGAGGAAATACAGGTTTGACACTTCTGTCCCTCTCCCCAAACAAACCCAGCACTCCATTCTTAGTACTCTGTTTTGAACATTCTTCTTCATTTGCAAAATAGATATGGAAACGTAGAATTCTAGAAAGCTGGACCATTTAGAATTTAGTCAAATCTAAAATTATGTGTATTGGTTTGTTTTATGTATGTTTGACATTAATCTCTGAAAACTATTTGTATTAGAGCAATTCAAACCACAACTAATTTCTGAATTTCTCTTTGTTAGGGCATGCCAGAGCAGTGGGCATGACTCCAACACAGTGAAGCAGAAACATCTAAGCTTTACTCCTCCTGATAAGACATCAGACAGTGGTAAAACACTGAATCACTTGGAATCTTGAGAAGTACTGATAGATGAAAAGATCATTTCTGGAAAAATGAAAGGCTAAGCTATATTGTCCCTACTTTCTCCTATATAGAAATTGCTTTTTGTCAACTGCCCAAATGGCCCTTGAACATCTTCTGGAATCTGAGGATTAATTTGATCTCATACTTTTGTTAGAAATTGAATTGGATGTTACATTTTTTCCATATTTATTATACATTATAATTAAACATGATAGTGGGACTGAAACTTGTTCCATGTTGTTGCATTTACTTGGGGTGTTTTCTCTCCTTACTGCCTTAAATGATTTTCAGTTTAGAAGGAAAAATTTGGAATTATAGACATGATTATGCTAGAAATATGTTTATTGTCAGTGACATAGAAGGAAGTTTTGCTTTATAAATGCATAGACATTGAAATAAAAAATATTGCAAGGTCTTTTCAGTTTTGAAGAAGGTCAGCAAGATCCCTTAAATTGTTTTTCCTGTGTCACAGGTAACTCAGTGAGGGTCTCTATTATCTGCTCAATTTTAAAACCTAAAATTTATACTAAAGAATCCATTAATTAGATATAATTTTATTTCTAGAAACTTAAAGGTAATAACCAAAAATTAAAGTCTACAAAGATTTTCTAAAGGGTATTGGTTAAATTATGAAAACACCAATATTAAGGCACTATCAATTTAGCCATTAGAATAATGTTATGATCAGATATTAGGAATGATGATGCTGGCATATAGTTTTAAATTTTATTGATTTTTCTTTTTCTTTCTTTCTGTTCCCTTTTTTTTCTTTTTCTTTTTTCTTTTCATTTGCTTGCTTTAACTTAAATTGTTCTTTTGGCTTTGGCCTCTAAAAGCTAGATTACTGAATTTAGCTCCCTTTTCTTCTCTCCTCTGTGTATTTAATGCTATAAATTCCCCTAAGTGCTCTAAATGCTTACACAGTGCTTTGGATAAATTGTGCAATTATAATAGATTGTAGTTTCTTTGTTTTAATTCAAATTTTTAAAAATTCCCTTGAGACTATTTTTACTCATGTGTTATTTATAAATGTATTATTGAATTCCCAAATATTTGGGGATTTTTCAGTTCTGTTTCTATTAGTGATTTTTAGCTTAATTTCATTGTGATATAAAAATATGTTTTATTTTATTTCCAATGTCTTAAATTTATTGATGACTCTTTTACAGCACAGGACATGGTGGACCTTTCTGAATTTTATGTAAACTTGAAAAGAATGTGTACTTTATTTTTTTTGAGTAGAGTATTTTAGAAATGCCAATAAGATCAAGTTGATTGATAGCGCCACTCAGGTCAACTATATCCTTATTGATTTTCTGCTTCCTTCATCTATCAAGCCCTGAGAGATGTGTTTGGAAGTCTGCAACTTTAGGGGTAAATTTTGTCAATTTCTCCTTGAGTTATCAGTTTTGGTGTCACATATTTAGATGTCTGTTGTTAAATGCTTACATATTTAGAATTGTTATGTCTTTTTGGAGTTTGTTCCTCTTTATCCCTGATAATTTTCCATATTCTGAAATGTACTTCATGTAAAATTAATAAAGCTATTGCAGATTTCCATTGATTAGTTTCTATAGTGCATCTCTGTTCATCTTTTGGCTTTAATTGTATCTGAGTCTTCTTAATCAAAATGGTTTCTTATAGACAATATATGGTAGAGTCTTGTTTCTTTATTCAGTTTGAAACTTTTTCTTTAATTGTCATTTTAGACTATTCACATTTAAAGTGATTATTGGTAGAGTTGGAATAGTATTTAATGCATTTATAACTGCTTTCTCTCTTTTGCATTTGTTCTTTATGCATTTTCCCATTTTTCTGGTTATAATTAATATTTTATATGATTTTGTATTATCCCCTTTCTTAGAAAAAGGAGGTCAGAAGAAGTTCTTCAGAAAGCTAATATTCAGTTACCGTATGAACTAGCAATACTACTACTAGATATATATCCAAGAAAATTAAAAGCATATGTCCAGGGCTAGGGTTGTGGATAAGGAGAAGCATGCTTGCCTTGCATGTGTGAGGCACTGGGTTCCAATCTCAGCACTACATCAAAACAGAAAATTTAAAAAAAAATAAATAAATAAACAAAAAGCATATGTCAATGGAGTAGGAGATGTAGCTCAATGGTAGAGTGCCTAGCAGGCCCTGGGTCAGTCCACAGCACTGACAAAAAAGGCAATAAAAGCACATATTCACACAAAACATGCACAAAGTTTTCATAGCAGTGTTATTTAGAATAGCAAAAATTGGAAACAATCCAATTTCCTGTCACCTGATGAACAGTGGAATATTATTGGGCCATAAAAGGGAAGGAAGTTCTGATACATGTACACCATTGACCCTTGAATGTGTTCTACTAAGGAAAACAGGTGAGGCAGCAGAGGGAATTGGATTTGCATATGCTTTCCCTGATGCTTTTTGCCCCATTGCCTGATTCCAGTTCAAGTAAGCAGTTAAAGTAGTTTTGACAGTAGATCTATATAGAACACTTTCCAGAGCCATTTTCAAAACCCTTTTGTTTCATGTATTCATTTGGCCAATATTGAATTTAATCCCTGCCTTGTGCAAGGCATTGTTTAACTTGCTGCCTAGAGAACCCACAAAAATTTCTGCCCTGTAGAACCTACATTCTAGTAGAAGGAGAGAAACTATAAGGGAAATAAGAACAATACCTTAAGCAAAGGACTCTTTAGGTGTTGGACTGGCAGGAGAGTGAGAGTCAGGGGGTTGTTTTCAAAAGGGTTCCATACCTAGGGAAGAGCATGGCAAGCAGAAGAGCATGACAAGCATGGAAAGCCCTGAGGCAGGAATGTTCCTAGTGCAGTGAAAGATCTTGAAGGGCTTTAGCAGAGTCACAGTGCACTGAGCAAGCAGTAGGCGGTAAGGGTCAGTGAGTGAGGCCCTAGTAGTGTTTTGTAGGGCTTCTGGCTTCCACTCTAAGATGGGGAAACCAGTGGAAAGTTTTGAGCAGAGGCATAAAATGGTCTTACTTAAATATTAAGAGGCTCACTCTGGTCAATTTGTTCAGAAGAGATTCTCAAGGAAGGCCAAGGCAGAAGCAGGAAGACCAATTATAAAGCTGTTGCAATAATTCAAGTGAGAAATGACAGAAATATAGACAAGAATGGCATCAGTGGAGTGATTAAAAAAAAACAATAATCAGATTCTGGATGTATTTTGAAAGGAGTGTCTATGTAAAGAAGAGTTGGGGGTAGTTCCAAGAGTTATGGCCTAAGAATGGGAATGATGAAATTGAAGTGTCCCTTAGTTAAGATGGGAAGGACTGTAAGATGGGTAGAGGGGTTGGGGTGGTAATTGGGAGTTTAGTTGTGAGCATTTTAACGTGTTTTAGATATGTGAAAGTTAAGACACCTATTAAGATCTTCAAATGGATATGTTGATGAGGCTGTTGGGAATGCAAGCCTGGGATCCAGGTTAGAGAGAGAAAATTGAAGCTTCTCAGCTGCAAGGCAAGATGAGGTCACAGAGTCAAGTGGGAATAAATGGACAGAAATTTACCTTGCACCCTGACATAGTCCATAACTAAGAGTTAATGAGGCAGACCAGCAAGGAGACCAAGAAGGAATGGAAGAAAAGACAGGGAAAAAGATATGCCCTGAAATATATAGGCAAAAAGGTCAGCTTGGCAGAAACCATGGTTATGTCAATAAAGATAAAGACTGAGACTTGATCAATTAAGATATAATGTTGGTGAAAACTTGATGAATGGCCGGCCACATCTACTTTTGGTTAAAATAAAGTAACTAGGACCATCTTAGTCTTTCTTGCTGAAAATGACTCCAAGAGACTAGATTATAGAAAACAGTAGTTTTCAAGATGCTGTATCAGACATTGAATGAAGGACAGTGATGTCAGAAAGTAAGTAACAACTGAAATGAACCCTACAACTGCCCCAATTTCTAGGCCATGTGCAGGGAGGCATAACCCAGATGGGGCATTGCTGGACAAGCTAAGAAAATAGAAAATATGGACACTCTCAAGCTCTGGGGAGGACCCTCCTTAAGAATTCAACAGAAATCGATGTGAAGAGCCACTGTAAAGACTGAGATATAATTATCTTATGAGATTGGCAAGAACTGGGCTGAGGTGTAGTTCAGTGGCAGAGTGCTTGCCTAGCATGCACAAGGTCCTTGGTTCAACCTCCATCAGTAGGAACAAACCCTGGGGCTGGGTGTGATGGTACACGCCCATAGTCCCAGCTAGTTCGAACACTGAGGATCACTTGAGCTCAAGTCTGGGCAACATAGTGAGACCCCCCAGCTCAGAAGACCAGGATCAGAAGGAGTAGTGCCTGCCACATGTGTAGGGTTGGGAGTAGTGCCTGTTTCTATCAGCCACCATGGAAAACCTTATCACTCAAAAGATATTGAGAAGAGTCATAAGAGTCTTGTCTCAATGATAGGAAATAATTACCCTTAAACACTGTTTCAGTTCCACCTAACAAATCTTAAAAATGAGACACAAATAGCTTAAAACTGTATCCCAGAACAAAGCTCAAGAATATTTATAGGGCCACAATCACAACCATGGTTCTACTTATGCCTCAGAAGGGGCTTGTCCTCAGTGTCCTCTGCTGTGGATCTGATTAGACCCTAATGAAACTGGCTAACTCTTATATGTCATCAACTATCAGTAGATACGAGGTGATAAAAGATGGGCTGGTCATCCATGAGCTTGCTACTGTCCATTACCTGGGCTCAATATGGAAAAACACCTTGGCCTGCAGGTAGAGCAGTCACATGGGCATAGTTAGAATAGGTAACCTGGAGGAGAGGTTGAGAGTTGTACACCAGGTTCTCATAAGATACCATGAATCTAAAGAGATTGCAACTTGTACCAGAGCCTGTACCTGGAGATGAAGGAACATGGCCCCAAACAAAGCAGATTCTCCTGGAACATGTCCACAAGCTGAAGGAAGACAAGACCTGTGAGAATCCTGACTGACCTTGCTGAGTCCCACCTTTGTAAAGAGCATCTCCAGGCCAAGAAAGGAGGAGGAAATCATCAAGACTGTCCAAAGAGGATGAAGCCCAGAAATAAAGCTGTACCTTCAGTGTGGCCTCCAGAGTTAACACAGATCTGCCCTTCAAATAAAAGAAGGCTTGATCTGCCTGGGAAAAAGTCAAGAGAATATTGATAGAAATCCAGAAGTGGTCAAGATGCAACAGGCACCCAGACCTCCAGTCAAAACTTTAACAAAAATACAAAAGGGTAGGAAAATATAGTCCATCATGAGGAGAAAATATTCAGAAGGAACCAACCCATACTTGACTCAGATAAAAGAATTAGCACACAAGGTCATGAAAATAATTTTTATAATTATGTTCCAGAGTTTAAAAGATTACGCATTTTGAAGGCAAATTTTTAAATGATGGAAACCAAACTTAGTTACATATTGTGATTTGGATATAACATGTCCCTGAAAAGCTCCAGTGTTAATGCAGAGATATTTGTAAGAGAAATGATAGGATTATGATAGCCATAACCTAATCACTCTCTCCTAGTTTGAATGGATAGTTGGTCACTATAGAAGTGTGATTGGAGCAGATGGGACACTTCAGGGTGCCCTCAAAGGGTTTTTTTCCCTGTACCCCTTTTCCCCTTCTCTGCTCCTATGTTTCCTGGCCTCCTTGAGCAGAACAGCTCTCCTCCACCGTGCCCTCCTGCCATGATGTTCTGCTTCACCTTGAGCCTAGAGCAGTGGAGTCAGCGCACCATGGACTAAACCTCTGAAACTGTGAGCCAAGATACCTGTTCCTCTAACTTTGTCTTGTCAGGTATTTTGGTCACAGTGAAACAACTGACTTACACATTATGAAATTATAATATGTGAGACTAGATTAATGATAGATTAGTGCAGTAGTGGAAACTACCACGGTGAAACATAGGGAGAGATGTGAAAACAACTTTTCAATGAAATAGCATCAGTGAGCTTTGAGACAGTTTCAAGTGTTCTCATGATGTGTAATGAAGTTCTGAAAGAAAAAATCAACTCAGAAATCTATCTCCCAAAAGCCAAATAACAGCTTTCTCAAATGCAGGAAATTAAAACTACTTCTAACTACCTGAATAAGTATATGAATTTTTGCTATATAAGTATCTTTAAAAAACAAAACCATTTAAATAAAAATAATAACAGTGGAGGCAGAAGATATGCTTGTGTAAAATGACAACAAAAGCCTCAGTGCCAAGAACAACAACCCTAAGTTTCTTGCCCTGTGTGACATTGTGTGTCACATGATGGTCAAGTGTTATCACTGAAAGATGCAAACATTCAAAAATAAGAGACAGTTTTACCTAATCTCTGAGGAATGAGAATAATAAAAAGTGAGAAATGCTGGAAGAGGGATGGAGTAACAGGAACGCTCCTGCATTGCTAGTGGGAGGCTCCCTCCAGAAGTGGATTTTTTCAGGTTCCCACAAAAGGAAACATGACCTTACCACATAACCCAGCAATTTGTTTGTTAAATAATGAAAACAGCCATATTAAGGCACTATTCAATTTAGCCATTAGAATAATGTGTTCCTAGGTATTTACCCCCAGGCATTGAAAAATGTCCACACACAAAAAAAACCTATGAAAAATTTTATAGCATCTTTATTCGTGTTTGCCAAACTTGGAACCAAGACTGGCTCTAGCTAAGCAGTTCCTTTGACACAGAATGTACAACCAAGATGTAGTTCAAAAAGTGAATGGGAGGTCTGTGCACAACTCAGTGGTAGAGCACATACCTCGAATGGTGTGGCCCTGGGTTCCATCCCCAGTACCACAAAATGAATAAAAGAAATCAAATGTATATGTTATATCCATACAATAAAATAGTACTCATGGATAAAAATTGAGATATAATAACAACAGTAGACATGACAGAACTTTATTTATTTGCTTATTATAGGGAACGAACATGGAAAATATGGTGTGGTCATATTAGATTCTGAAAGATGTTTAAGAGAGTAGTGCTTAATGATGTCTTTCAGTTTAAAGGGGCTAGATGCTCTCCAATTGCAAGTTGAATGTGTGGGCTGGAAGTGTTCATCCATGCTAGGGCACTTGCCCAGCATGTAAGTAGAGGATATCTCAAGTATGAAGAGTTTTAAAAACTCAATAATTGCAGGGATTCAGAAGTGTGAAGAGGTTGAGTAGTAGGTGTTTAGTGCAGTGAATTTATTCAGTTGATGTTATAATGGTGGATACATTACAAAATTAATTTTTCAAAACAGAATTATATAATACAATGCACAATTGTATAATAATACCTAATAAGAAATTATATAATACAATGCCAAACTCACTCTAATGTAAAGTTGTAAACTTTGGATTCATAGAAGTATTTCCATATTTGTTTATTTGTTTAGAGTTCTTGGGTAGCATGCACAAGTTCCCCACATTTCAAGTGCCAGCCAAAAAACAACAAAATATATTTATATTTAGATATGTATACACACGAATATCAATATAATAATTACACTGTACTGTAATGCAAGATATTAATAATAAGAGCATGAGGGGCCAACATGGGAACATTTCAGGATCCTCATTTTAAGACCCAGTATGCATTTAGAAACTGCATTTGCAAGGCTATCTAGTTGTCTTTTCAGTTTTGAAGAAGGTCAGCCAGATCCCTTAAAGTGTTCCTCCTGTCTCACAGGCAACTTAACAAGGGTCTCTACTGTTTGCTTAATCATAAAACTTAAAACTTCTACTTAAAAAATCCATTATTTAGAAATAATTTCACTTCTAGAAATTTAAAGGTAATATTCAAAACTAAAGAATACAAAGATTTTCTAAAGGAGATTAAATTATGAAAACACCCATATTAAGGCACTATTCAATTTAGCCATTAGAATCATTTTATGGTCAGTTATTAGGAATGATGAATCTGACATATAGCTTTTGAAGGAAAAGAGTTTCAGTAGATACAAATTGTTTTGAAATGTGAAAATGTGACTTTTAAAAAGCTTGGGAAGGTTTAACAAGATAGTCCACATTGGTAGTAGGATTGTCATCATTTTTCTTTATATTTTTAATGCAACCCAGGTGGGGTTTTTGCTGTTTTTTATTTTGTTTTCTTTAAGCAAGTGTATGCATTTATACTTCAACTCAGAAAAGATGAAACTGCCAGGCCTGGGGGCACACACCTGTAATCTCAGCTTCTAGAGAGGCTCAGGCAGGAGGATCTCATATTTGAGCCCACCTGGGCTCTGTCTCAAAATAAATGAAAAAAAGGCCTGGTGTATAGCTCAGCAGTGGAGCAGTTATTTGCTTAGCATGTTTTGGGGTTCAATTCCTAAAAAGCATAACAATCCATAAACTTTATATATTATAACTTTGTTGAGCTACTTTAAGAATGTCACAAGTGTTATACCCTATGGTTGTACACCTGTAATCTCAGTGACTCAGGAGGCAAAAAAAAGGAGGATCACAAGTTCAAGGCCAGCCTCAAGTATTTGGTGAGATCCTATCTCAAAAATAAAATTAGGAATGTAGCTGACTGGCAATGCCACCTCTGTTCAACCATCAGTATTTCAGGCCCCCCAAAAAAGAAAGTCACAGATGTTGTTCTATTTTTAGGCCTTACACCTAATTGCAACAAATGGAACTCCAGAATTTCCAAATCCAGACAAACTTTCCCCAGTATTTCACGATTTCTTACAAAAGTGTTTGGAAGTGGATGTGGAGAAAAGGGGTTCAGCCAAGGTATTGTTAGAGGTAAATTTTGAAATAATGTGATTTGGATAAAATATTGACTCTTTTTGAATAACCCACAGAAAGTTTCCATTTCACTATTCATTGATCACTGCCAATAAGGCAGCTGCTATATTTTAGGACTTCATCTGCCAGGAGAAAAATTTAATTTTGTGAGTTTGTTTTGCTATATTATCAAATATCGTGTCCATTCAATGCTGACATGAGTGTATTAATGGGCTGTTTAACTGTTGATTTTTAGAAATTAGAACAATTAAAAACAACTCTGTTTTCAAAACAGTTTATGAAAGTTATGGTTGTGATTATGAGATGTCTGGGCAGGTATTAAAATATGGGTTGATTAACTCAATTGTATTCATAAGTAGTCTTCAGGCCTTAGTTGAAAGAACATGCTTTGCTTCTAAATTATGCACTTTTTGTTTCCTCTCTTTGGCAGCACCCATTTCTGAACTTGGCAAAACTGCTAGCAAGTTTAACTCCACACATCCTGGTGGCCAATGTGATTCTCAAGAGTAGCTACTAAAATGGCATCCTATTCTTTCATTTTCTGAAAGGAAAAAATTTTAAAACTATAATAAAGTGTTCATTATTGTAAAAGACTTGTAACATAAAATTTGCCATTTTAGCCATGATAAGTGAACAACTCAAAGGCATTAATTACACCCACAATATTGTACAAGCTTCTGTTTCCAAAACAGTTTTGTCACTTCAAACAGAAGCTCTGCCACCATGTAAGTAATAACTCCCATTCCTCCTCCTCCATCCCTTGGCTGCTACCAGTCTTTTTTTTCTTTTATTTGTTCTAATTAGTTATACATTGATGAGGGCCACAGCGAAGTTAAGATGGTGCCTGGCAGTTTGCTAGGAGAAGTGCTTTTTGAGTCAATGCCAGGGAGCCATTAAGATGATAAGGATCCCTTAATAACTGACTTCTGTATCTAGTTTATGTTAATTAAGTTAAGCTGTGGGTAATTAGTTGGGTATATGTACCTCTGCAGTCTGGCAGAGAGGTGGTGCCTGCTACCTAGGGTACCCACTACTTTGAGTTCCCTCTCAGTTCCCGCTGAGTTCACTCGCAATAAAGTACTTCCTACTTCAACCTTCAAGTTGTTTGTCATCTCCAGTTATTTCACCCAGCTAGACAATGGCAATGCATGACAATAGAATGCACTTTGACACATAATACACAAATGGTGCATAACTTCTCATTTTTCTGGTTGTACATGATGTAGAATCACATCAGTCATGTAGTCACACATGGATATAGGGTATTAATGTCTGATTCATTCTACTCTTCTTCCTACCCCCATACCTGGCTTCCCAACTTTCACTCCCCTCTGCCTAATCCAAATAATTCTATTCTTCCATAGCCATGCTCCTTATTGTGAATTATTGTCAATATATCAGAGAAAACATTTAGAATTTGGTTTTTGGAATTGGTTTATTTTGCTTAGTATGATATTGTCCACTTCCACCCATTTACTGGCAGATGCCATCACTGCCTTCTTCTTTAAAACTGAGTAATATACCATTATGCATAGAGACATTTTCTTCATCTGTTGAAGGACTCCTAGGTTTGTTCCATAGTTAATCTATTGTGAGTTGAGCTGCTTTATAACGTTGATGTGGCCACGTCACTGTTGTATGCCAATTTTAAGTCCATTGGGAATAAAGAAGTGGGATAACTGGGTCAAATTGTGGTTTTATTCCAAGTTTTCTTAGGAATCTCCATACTGCTTTCCATAATGGTTGCACCATTTTGGAGTCCCACCAGCAATCTATGAGTGTGTCTTTTCCCCCACAATCTCGCCAACATTTCTTGTTACTTGTCTTCTTGATAATTGCCATTCTGACTGAAGTGAAATCAAATCTGATAGTTTTGATTTCTATTTCTTTAATTGCTAGAGATGTTGAACATTTTTTCACATATTGGTTTATGAACATAGATCTTCTGAGAATTGTGTGTTTAGTTCCTCAGTCAATTTATTGATTGGGTTATTTGGTTTTGGGGTGTTAAGATTTTTGATATCTTTATATATTCTGGAAATTAGTGCTCTATCTGATGTGTGTATAGTAAAAATGTTCTGACACTCTGTTGGCTCTCTCTTCACATTACTGATCATTCCTATTGCTGAGAAAAAGCTTCTGAGTTTGAATCCATCCCATTATTGGTAAGAAATATTGTTTTATAGCCCAGAATATGACCTGTTACTGAAAGTATTATGTGCCCTTAAAGGGATCGGGAGTTCTGTAGTTGTTGGGTGTTGTATTCTATAAAGTCTTTTAGGCTAAGGTAGTTGATACTCTTGCTCAAAACTTCTATGTCTTTATTAATATTTTTGCCAAATTACTGTATTTACTGAGAGACAGATATCAAAATCTTCCATGATGGTTTGTAACTGTGTGTTTCTCCCTTCCATTCTGTTAATTTTTGCTTCATATATTTTAAAGCTCTGTTACTGGGTACAGGAACATTAATTATTGTCATATCTGCTTCAGAATTTCTATTTATGGTAATACTTTTCAAGTTTATTTTATCTAATATTAATTCAGCAGTTCCGACTTTTCATTCTTTATTTTTTCATTCTTATTTTCCTGATTTTTAATTTTCAATATATCTGAATCTTTACATTTAAAGCACATCACTTGTAGATATGATTAGATCTTGATTTTTTAACCCATTCTGATAATCTCTGCCTTTCAACTGGGGTTTTAATTCATTCTATTCAGTGTAATATTGATATATTTGGATTTAGGCCTCATATTTTCTCTTTGTTTCCTGTTTGTACCATCTGACCTTTGCTCTAAATCTTAAATTTTTTAGCATCAACTTAGAGTTAATGTTTTTATTTAAAATGTAACAGTGTATTCTAAGTCCATACTATTATATATAGAGTTAGTTTCACATAACTAAGCACACAGACTCTAAAACTAACATTGCTTCTACCACATGTCTCTTCTATTTGGGGCAGCTCTCTGAGGTCAAGGTAAATTTCCTTGCAGCTTCCTAGACCTTGGTTCAAGCCTCAAAATCTCTGGGAAGTGACACAACACAGTGAAACATCACAGGTCCCCTTTGACTTTTCAAAGCTTTCTACCATAGACAGAATTCTGCATAGCAAAGGAAAAGAGTTACACCTATGATTGTTTACAGATGTGGAGATTTTCCTAACCAGGTGTGGGTGTGCCCCTCCTTCACCCCACTGCCCTACCTGGGGGACAGGACTGGCAAATTTGCAGAAGCCAGGGAGATCAAAAACAATCCTGTTTCCTTCATTTTGAAAAAATCACATATTAGAAGTTCTTTGGTTGGCTGAGATGATCGAGTCTGGGGTCAGCTGGCAGGAAGTACTCCAAGTACATCCTTCCACCTCCCTAAAAGGTCCCATAGAGAGGCCAGGAGAAGCAGCATATGCAGTCAGAAAACAAAAGAACTTAGTCTTCCCTAAGGGTGGACTCACCCTAGTGGTTGACATGGAAGACAGAGATGAAGCATGGGGTCTGCTCAGGCAGGACCCTGAGGTTTTGTTCCTTCCCATCTTTTCTAGCACCAAGCTCCTTCAGACTGGAAGAGCTGGAGAGAATTCTTGGGCAAACACAGTGAGAAGTCCTGAAAGAAACAAGACTGCCTGTGAACTTGCCTGTGGGAGTGGTATAGGGATTACTTAGAATACTACAAATAGTCATATTTGTTTAAAGCACATTTTAGTGTAGCAGGAGTCAAAGTCATTTTCAAAGTCAAAGAAATGTTATTAGTCTCTTCCTCATCTGCCAATCATATACCCAGACACACCCAACTCAAGACATATGTTCAATGCTTAGCTGCCTTTCTCCCTCCTCTTCCATCCCTCCATGCTTTGCCTTCCTCCAAGGTGGACAGGCAGCAGAAGTACTTACGGTGACCAGTGAAAGAGAGGAAGGTGAGTCTGAAAGAAACTGGTGCTTTCTCTAGTAACTTGGCTTCTCCTTCAAAGAACCTTCTAAACTTCCTCCACTCCATTCCTCCCACTCAATGAAGAACAGTAAAGTTCAAATTCTGCACAGAGAATCTTGGTGCATAAAAAAAAAAATCTGGCCTTCCTTTTTCTTTAAGCAATCCAAAAAAAGGATTATGCATTTGCTTGAGTTGCTTGGGTTTTGTATCAGGGCTCTGAGCTAGGAGAAATGGTGTGAGTGAAATCACACATATTTACATTTGGTTTGTATAAGCCAATTTCATCTGGAAAAGTCAGTACTGCTACACTAGAATTTTTTTCCAACTCCAAAGGGGTGAAATATTTGTAGCTAAGTACCCAGGGATGTGAATTGTGCCTTCAATTTCATCATTTTATTGTTTCATTTGAGCGTCTTTGTTACAATGTAAATATATGTATCTATTTTGACATAGAAGATAATCCATCCAACATTCCATCCCAGACAATAGCAAAACTACATAATTTTACTCTTGACAACATCTCTATGGCACCAACTAGAAAGTTTTTATGTTTATACAGGGAAGAATATCAATTAAAGGTAAAATGTTCTTGAAAATTTACACACTTTTTTTTGAAGCCAAATAGCACAAGGCATACCAGAGTTCGTCCTGCTGCTAAAATTATGATTTTGTTTTAAGATCAGGCAAAGTATCCAGAAATAAATTTCAATACTCTTCTTGATGTTTTGCTGAAGCAAGGCTTAGTGGCATAATTGCAGGAAGACAGCCCAAAGGCAGGTCCTTCTGTTACAACACTGCCTGCTTTCCAGCTATGGGGCTTCCCTGAGCAGCAGAGTAATAGAAATGGCCTCTTGTCACTGCCCAAACCTCTTCTCATGCCAGACTCCTACAAGCGGAACCCTAAGGCAGCATACATGGCCTGAATGTATCGAAAGCCTTTTAATGCCCTAATGCCCACATTGCTCCTCCCACTGCCCACCCAGGACCTTCCTCTGTCCCTGTTGTAACATCTGTGTGAAGGTGAGTACTCTTCCTCCCTGTCCAATCACCAATTCATTCCTAGGCACCTGATCAGGACCAGGAACCTTACAGCATAAGTGGGCTGGAGGTGGGTACAAGACTATCCTCCCAGACTCTTAAGAGTGGCTCCCAGCCACTCTTGGACACTTACATCTGTTGTGGCTTCTATGTCAGTATGTGTTCTGAGAGGCTGGCCTTGCTTGAACAGATGATGACATGCAAAGGGCATCCCATCTGTGCTGAGCCTGGTGGAGTCTGGGGGATGAAAGGCAGTGACTGTCCCATCCCCTGGCTTACTGGTACTAAATACCTGATCTGTAGGCTGGCTGTTCCCATCTTCTGGAGGTCTTTGCCTGTCTTGATCTGGGTGTCCCAGTTGGAGGGTTTTCTGGGTTCTGAATGCTCTCTCATGTACACACCCTGCAGGGTTCTCCAAGGGCAGAAGTATGGATGGGAAGGGTGTTCTTTACATCCTTAACCAACATCTGAGTAAATAGAGGCCCAGAGTTATTGCATATCCTGCTCCAGGTAACACCAGGTAGGTCTAGTCTCTAAAAACCTCACTCATGACCAGTGACCCATTGAGCCATGGAGTCCTAACTGTGCTCTAACAATGGAAATGCCAGGTTCTCCCTGAGATGGGAGCCTGTGTGTAGGGCCAATAGAAGGTGGCCTAGAAGACAGCTTTGGGGGAGGCCTTATTATTTGGGGATGATGGAGGCTAGGCTAGATATAATCTTGAAGCCTGCCTCCTCTCCCCATAGGAGTCTGAGCACCACTGTAGGTGGGTGAACAACTACGTGGAACACTATAATATCAAGCTGTTCTTGCTTCTGCTTGGTCCCCTTTGCCTGTACCTGGATGCCCAGCTGGTGAAATGTGTCATCTCCCTTTTGTGTACCAGAGAGATGCTGTTCTCCTTGGACAAGGTCATGGCGGATCCATGCAGTCCCCAGGGCCCACAGTGGCAACATCAGTGTTGTGTGGGTGGAGGGGTGGAGAGCCAAGAGGTGGGGTAATGGAGGGCAGGTCTAGGGCAAAGCCCCTTGGGAGAACCTGTCAAAGACATGTTCAAGTTTAGTGGGGTCAGGGAGCTAGGTGGGGTAGGCTACATACACTGTGGAGCAGAGATTCGAGCTGGGCCAGAGAGAGGAGTGATGAAGGTAAAACAGGGAGAGCAGGAGGACAGCGCAGCTGGTGGAAGGAGGTTTCCGTTGGGAGTACTGGACTAACTGTCCAGTCCAAGGAGGAAGAGTTGGTGGGCGGGGCTATCTGAGGGAGACGTCATGGAGGGAGGAGTCGAGCCCAGGGGCGGGGCCAGTGAGCAACTGTCCCCAGGGTTGGCTTCTTAGCATGCGCACAGCTTCCTAGTGGCTATATCTTCCACAGCCGCCTTACTGTCATTCATCTTGAGGCTGTTGATCCAGGCTCTAGAGGTGAGCACTGCCAGGCGCCGCAGGGATAGGTAAGTGGGACTTGGGGCCTGTGTCAGGATACTCGGCTGCACAGAGTCAACTTGTACCTCTTCCTCCCGCCACTCTCTGTGCATTCTCCAATGCCCTTGGCCCTGATGGTGCCTCATTAGTCCTTTCACACCCACCTCTTCAGATGCAGCTCAGAAATCTCTTTCTCCTGGAGCTCGCTTGTCCTGCTCGCTCTTTGGTGCATTGCTTCTAGAACGTACTGTGTGCTAGGTGTGCTACGCTGTGGGTTATTTGAGGCATGGAAAAAGAGAAGAGTAAGTACATGGTGCACTTGTGTTGATGAGCAACCTGCAATCACAATAACACAGGAGACACCCAGGAACACTCTGAGCAGGATTGGTCCTGAGTGGTGCAGAGGAGTGAAAGGAACTGACAGTGTGGCAAGATCGCATTGTAGATTAGGTCGTGCCACTCTCCCAGACATAGGTATGGACAGATGGCGTGACCTGTGTAGGGCACAGTAGTGTAAAAAGGCACAGGATCCCAAAAGTAGTATGTTTAGGAAATGATGAAGATATGGCACTAAGATAAGGCATGGGAAATGAAGTTGACCCTCTGGGGCTCAGGATTAAAAAGGTTCAGAAACTGAAGTGTCGAATTTAGTTTGGATAAAGAAAAAACCTGGCAGCCACATTAGAATTTTTTTTAAAGTTGTTTCTTGAGGGGCTGGGGATGTGGCTCAAGCGGTAGTGCACTTGCCTGGCATGCGTGCAGCCTGGGTTCGATCCTCAGCACCACATACCAACAAAGATGTTGTGTCCGCAGAGAACTAAAAAATAAATATTAAAAAAATTCCCTCTCTCTCCCTCTCTCTCTCTCTCTCTCTCTCTCTTTAAAAAAAGTTGTTTTTTGAGGATTAATCTACACACAGTAAAATTCACCCTTTTTCATCTACCATTAAGGATTTTGACAAGTGGATTCTGTCCTGCACTCTCCATCGTGATCAAGGACAGACCAGAAAGTCCTTCTGTTATCAGCTTTGCTCCCTACATCCTTCTGGTTTCTCTTTTTTGAGGATCACATATAAATGGAGTCTTTGCCTTTTAAGTTTGGCTTCACTCATTTTGTACAATGCATTTGAGATCCATCCCTGTGTTGCTCCAATCGGTATTTTATTTCCTTTTATTGTTGTGTCATATAGTATGGATGCCCTGCACATTATTTATACATTCACCCATTGAAGGATAGTTCATTTATCTGTTTTTCCACAGTGTTTTTTTTTTGTATTATTTTGTTTGTACCAGGGATTGAACCCAGGGGAGCTTAACCACTGAGCTATATCCCTAGATCCTCTGCCCATTCATTTTTTCCCTCAAATTTTATTTTGTTTGTTTTTGAGTCAGGGTCTTACTAAGGTGCTTAGGGCCTTGCTTAGTTGTTGAGTCTTGCTTTGAACTTGCAATCCTACATCCTAGGCTTCTCAAGCTGCTAGTATTCAGACATGGGCCATCGTGCCCAACTAGTGTTTTACACTTAGAATTAAAACTTCTGCAAACATCAGTATACAGGAAATTGCCAAATTTGTCTTCCAAATCCAATGTACCCTTCTTATTTAATACCAGCAAAGTATGAGGATTCCAATTGCTCCACATCCTCATCAACATTTGACATTGTCATTTGTTCTTTTCTCTTGTCTTTTATTGGAGCCCGATTAATAAATGAGTAATGGTATCTCCTGAAGAATCCAGGTTGTGTATGATGCTTTGCATATTTGCATGTCTTCTTGTCCATCAGCATGTCTTTGGTAATGTGTTTCCTCTGATCTTTTGCCCATGGTGGGATTACTCCAGAGCTGTCCTGAGTGGGAATGCTAGTTCTTTCTAGTGAGAACAGTGAACATCAAAGTCTTCATGTGTGGGCTATGGGAGAGTTGCGGGTGGACACATTTGCTGCTGGGCCACTTCCCATTGTGACAGAATATAGCTAGCTAAAGCTTATGAAGTGGGTGAGATGTAGCCTGGTCTGGGGAGAAGAGAGTGGTGAAGCCAATGAATGAAGTTGTGGGAAATAGAATAAGGGAGAAGAGAAACCAGTCAGTGTCCAGGAGAGGACTTGATCTTTAGGCTTGACATTTATTGCTTTGTTTACTTCAGCTCAGATTTTCCTGGGTCATGTTTTTTGTTTTTTTGTTGTTGTTGTTTTTGTTGTTGTTGTTGGTTTGTTGGTTTGACTAGAAAATTATCACAGGGATTGCTGCTGCCCTTGCTCTCCCATGTAGTGAAAGGCACATGTTTAGGAAAAAATGAGAGGTGAAAAAGTGAGGTAGGAGTGGAGTGGTGACATTGACTTCAGAGCAGTTGTGCACCCCAAGGAAGAGCTGATAAAGTATCTGGAAGGAGGACAGGTGTGGCCAATGGAGGCAGAGCAAGGATGCTGCACAGGGAGGCACAAGGGAATGAGGTGCCCTGAGAAGATAGGAGGAGTGGGTGCAGTGTCAGCCATGTCTGGGGAGAGCTGCTCATAAGTGGGTCAGGGAGGTCACTCTTCCTAGGAGCCTGTGAAGCCAGGATGCACTGGGTCACTCATGGGCTTCCCTGGTCTTGGAGCTATGTTTCAGGCCTGAGTTGAGTCCTGGCTTAGCTGGCCAACTTAGGGATGGTCACTGGAAAATTGCCTTACGCAGTGCTATTGTTCTTGAGGTCCCTTTCCATTCCCCATGCCCCTCCAGGACCACTTTCTTCAAGAGACAACCCCTTTGACCAGGGCTATGTCAGTAATTGCTATGTGATGCTCTGCAAACCACTGGGATCCAAGTGAGTTGGTAAACCAGAGGCTCAAGTGGTGGGCCCTGGGACTTGTTGGGTGGGGTGAAGCTGGTCATTTTCCATGTTCCCTTGCCCCTGCTTCCGGGCCCTGTCACTCAACTGTTCCTTTTTATGAGAGTTTTACCCAGGGCCCTCCAGGACCCTCTGGGAATTTCCTTTTTCTTCTCTTTCTCTGTTCTTGCCCCAAGAAATAAGGTAAAGGAAACTACACCCTGGATGAGGCTCCTGGATGGAAGCCCTGGGCACTGTGTCTTCCAGGCTGAGGGGTGAAGGTGGTCAGGGAGACCAGGCCAAGGTGGGTATTGACCCCTTGCTTTTGACCTGTCACTTCTCAGGTCCATGTCAGAATCTCTGTGGCTCCAGAGGGAGGAGGGGACTGAATGGAAGCCAAAGGATGTGATCAGTCATGCACATACTCCCCAGCACACCATCATACAGACCTCCCTGGGCCCAACTTTCACAGAATGGATTTTCACTCCCATGGGCAGGGCTCCCCAGGTAGTGGGGAGGCTGCAATTACTAGGAGACAAGGAGAGGCAGGTGTGCATTGGGAGAGGGCTGACTATGTGTTATACAGTGGCCTGGTGGGGGCCCCCTGGGGCTCAGGCCACAACTCTACAGAGGAAATATTTCTCAGGATCCATGGGGGATTGTTTCTAGTATTCCCAAGGATACCCAAATCTCTAGCTACTCAAGACCTTTACATAAAATAGTGAAATATTTAAATATAAACCACATAAAACTTCAAGCACAGGTAAATATACTCTAGGTGATTTATAACTTCATACAATATAAATGTTATTTAAACAGTTGTTGTACTGTGTTTTCCAGGAATAATTATTAGGAAAAAAATTATACATATATGTGACCCACAAAATTATTTTTTTCAAAGGCATGTGATTCATATTTGATTGAAAGTATGGATACCAAACCTGCAGATATGGTCAGACAAGTTTACTTCAGGACTTCAACAGCAGTCTGGACACCCTAGAGCATCCTTACTGAGAATGAAAGTTCTGGGGAAATAAAGGTCTATCTCTTGTCCCAGGGAGCTTGTGGACCAGCAGAGGAGACAGGCTGAGGGCTCCATTGGAGAAGAGTCAGTGCTTGGTCTTCATGGGTCAGTCCGTTTGTTTATCTGTCCACACATGTATTCCAAAGGCCAGCTGCCTGTCAGGCCCTGGAAGATGGGTGCAGATGGCTGTGCCCTCAGGATCCAAGCCGAAGCTCAGCATCCCCTATCCTATGGGTTGAGGTGGTAGGTTTCATATCAGTTTAGGGCACTTTCATGGCAAGGACAGTCTTACAAGATCATCTTTTCAAATTTTTTATTTATTTATTTTTTGTGTCTCAGATGAGGAGACCAAGGTTCGCACAAAGGGAAAGGCACATACTCCCAGCTGGAGATTCATTTTGTATAATCTTCAGTAGTCCCTTTAGTCCTCCATGTCACCCGTATCTCCTAACAGGATCTGAGAAGAGTTTTTCAGGACCTTTGTATGGCTCTTCTTAACAAGTCACATAAGCACCCTTGTGGCCTGTTCTGTTCTAAAGGCCCAGTCACATTGCCAATAAGGCATGGATTTACCTACCCATATTGAAGTGCCTCTCTGGGGCTTGCTAAGTAGAGGAGGAAATTGTCTTCACCACTGAGGCCAGAAAGCTAGCCACCTTCCAGGAAGCTCAAGTCTTCCTCAAGGCTGCCAGGTGGTATGCGGTTGGCAGTGTGTGGGGTCACCAAACTCAGGTGTTCCTTATGGTATGTCACCTGACCTTTGACAGTCCTAAAAGAGAAAGGATCTGGGCCTTGAGCATCTCCTTCCTGGGTCATTTGCTGCACCCCCTTTGTCCAGGTCCTGCTAGGACCTTGGTTTCTGAAGAGCAGTAAGGTCGCTGGAAGCCTTTCCTAAAGCTCAGAGAAGCCAGGGCTTTGGGCAAAAGCCCACTTGCTCATCAGCTGGTACAGAAGAATGGGTTTCTCTCTTCAGTTCCAGACAGGATGTCCCCCCGGCAGGCCCAATGGCCTCTGAAGCTCTCCCACAGAAAACTGACTGCAAATGACCCCTTACCTCTTGCTGCTTCACCCTCTGCCCTCTGCTGGCTGCCTGAGCACTCCAAGTCATTCCACATCTCACCTATCTTAGTGTGCTCAGTGCTATAACAAGATACCTCAGGCTGAGAATGTTTGTTCACAGTTGCAGTGTCTGGAAGTCCAAGATCAAAGTGCCAACAGGCTCATTGTCTGGTGAGCCCATCTCTGACTCATAAATGGCAACTTGCAGGGATATCTTCGTGTGCTGGGAGGGTGAACACACTACCTTGAGCCTCTTTTCCATGGGCACAAATCTGTTCTTGTGGCCTAATTGCCTTCCAAGGACTCTACTTCTCTGTGTCACAGCAATAGGAATTATATTTCCACAAATTTTAGAGCAACATAAATATTCAAAACATCACATCCTCTTGACATTAAATCAGAATCTAGGTGTATTCATCAGCTTTCTGTCCCTGATGAATATTCCAGGAGCAATTAACCTATAAAGAAAACAAAGTCATTGTGGCTTCTGGTTTGGGAGATTCTAGTACATGGTCAAGTGGCCCCATTATTCTGTGCCTCCCATGAGGGCGCTGATGGTAATAACAGGCTTCACAAAATCTCATGACACCAGAATCGAAGAATAAGACTGTAAGTGGAAGAGACTAGGATCCTAATGTCCCCTTCTTGGGCAAATCCCTAAGGACCTAACACCTCCCACTAGGCCCTACCTCCACTAGTTTCCATCATCTCCCAATAGTGCCAAACTGGGGACCAGTTCTTTACCATATGGGCCTTTGTGGGCCACTCATTCAATTACAGCACCAGGAACAAATCTGATGTCCCACAGACTTTCTTTGGAACCAACCTATTTTACTTGATTTACTTATATTGATTACTCTCAGGTACTTTGAAAGTTCTAGGCTGTGTGCTACATCACACATAGCTACATCACAGAGGGAGGGAGGACTCAGAGTCTGGCTATAGGCTCAGTTGCTGTGTGACTGCACTCATGCCAGTGGGAGGAGGGGGGCCGGTGGGAGGGGGACAGCTGTCAATAGGCACTGTCTGGATGTCAGGCCCACACATTGCCTCATGGGTCAAAATGTGGACAGTTGCAACAGGAAACATGGGCCACAAAACAATGGTCAGTAGAAACAGCATGAAGCTGAGATGTGGGAAAATAGATTACAATGAGCTCTAGGAAGCGGAGTTCATTCAGGAGGGTAAACTGAATTAGGTCAATTAGATGGAAATCAAATAGCAGCAGCACTGTGGCCAGACCCTGTGCTGAATGCACCACATAAATCACATGAAATCCTCAGAAACCCAATTTGCAGATGAGGAAAGAGCATCTCAGGCTTTATGTGTCTTTCCACATCACAGAGCTCAAGCCAGGATTGCAACTCATGTGCATCTGGGTTCATCTGCATCATGTGTTTCTGCAAGTCATGGCATGGGAAGGGATTCTTGTTTCTGCCAGTTTTTTTTAATCAAGGAAGATCAGGCCTTGAATCTAGCCTTCAAACACAGTGATGTTTGTTTACCACTTATCAGGTATGATAAGCCATTATGTGTTTGTTGGTATTCTGGAAACGGTTGGCTATTCCAGCCAGTCTTCTCTGGTATACTTGTTGAAATTTCAGCCCATATTTGCCTTGCTCACATAATGATCTGGAATTGGAGGGAACTGGAAGTCACATGATTGATGTAGCAATTCTGATCTTATAGAGGATTAGCAGCATGTCCTTGGAAAAGTCATTTTTCTTGTCCTAGAAGGAAAGTACCCAGGCATCAAGGAGCATGCTCAAAAATGCTCACAGCAACTCTGAATGAGAGTAGGAACAACTGAAGACCACCCAGGATAACAGCAATGAACCACGGTGACCTGTGTGGTAGACAGCCTCCAAGTTGGTACTCAGCCACCCCCACCTCTGGTATTGCCCCAGGTGGTAAACCAGGGCCAATCTAAATAATGAATAGCACATGGCAAAATAAATGGCAGGTCACATTGTCAAGAAAATGGCTTCCACCTTGGGTTTTTTTCTCCTCCTTTCTCTCTAATCACTTCCTCTGTGGCAGCTGCCTTGTCCTGAGCAGTCCTAGAAAGAGCCCATGTGGACAGAGCAGAGTTCCACCTGCCACCAGCTATGGGAGTGAGCCACACCAGGAGCCAAAGTTCTACACAAGCCTCCCAGAGACTGGAGCCTCTTAAGACAACTCCAGCCGCAGCCCACAGCTCAGCTGCAACCTCACCAGAGGCCCTGATCCATAACCACAGGGACAAGCTGCTCCAGATTATGGACTCAAAAATGGTGTGAGATAATACATTTTTGTTGTTTTCAGCTGCTAACTTTTGAGGGAAAATTTGTTATACAGTAATAGGTCACAAATATGCCACATGCTATAGAGCATTATGTAAAAGTGAAAACAGTGGAGAAGGTCTGGTGTGCTGATAGGGACAAATGTTTTGTTAAGAGAAAGTAATAATTTCATAAAAGCACATATAGCCATTTGTCTTATGCCAAATAACATCATTACAGACTGTGCCTTGTATTTATTTATATATGCATGTATACAACTCATTAATAACTCATTATGATACACCAACTATTAATATTAGGTTAACTCAGTAAGGAAATTGAAGGAGGAAAGTGCAGAAGGGGATTTTATTGGGAAACAGCAGCCCTGCCCCTCTCCTGGTTCCCTTTCTTGCTGGAACCTTGACATCTGGCAGGGGACATGGGACTTGTACCAACCTAGCCCTGAGGGATCCTATCCCTTCCTCCCCTACTCTCTTGCCAAGCATGTTGTCCCTACTCCAACACAGTTGTTCCTAACCCTGAGTCTTTGCACTCCAGACCCTGGGCCTGGCCTCTTGCCTGAGCCCCTGACTGCTTTTCTCATGTCAAGTGGCACAGTGTGGCATCACTGTGTGTCTGGTCTGACCTAGAGGCTCTTGCTTGGATCCCTGGGCCTGCTCCCCTCGGTGACCTTTGCACCTGCCTCTGTCTCCTACTCCTCATGCAGCCCCTTTCTCCCCTTCCTCTTGATCTTTCCTCTGGCACTCTCAGATCTCCTGATCCTTGGTCCCATATCTCAGTCCGTCGGTGTGTCCCTTGCCTGGTCTCCTGGCTTGGGTCCTGGCCCTCACCCCTCTCTGATCCCACCGCAAACCCTGGTCATGCCCTCCCATCGCCCTCCTCCTGGTCCCCTTTTCTTGCTAGGTCTCCTTTGCCAGATCCATGGCCCTGGATTATTACCTGGGCCATTTCACCATGTGAGAAACAGAGCCCTGCACTTCGCCTGCGCCCCTTGCTCTCCCAGGGCCCTGGTCCTGCACCGGGAACCCTGACACCTGGCAGTGGCCCTAGGCCTAGAGGCTGGCTCCCCCTGCCAGATCCCCTGTGTTCCCTCTCCAGCCTTGTCCACTTTCCTGAGCCTTCTGGCCCAGACCTGGCCCTTGGCTCTTCATTTTCTGACCAGGCTCCTTGCTTGAGCCTCTGGTGGCCATTCTTGCTCCTTGAGTCCCTGGGCTTTGATTGCAGGACACTTGCTGGGACCGGTTCCCTGCTCCCTTTGGTTTCCCTGGAGTGCAGAACATTAGTGCCAGGCCACCTTCCGGGCCCCACCCTTCCCTGCTCTCTTCAGGCATGGGCCTTCCTCTAGGTCCCTAATCTGGGCTCCTTGCTGGGTTCCGGACCCCCACCCCACCCACATCCAGCCTCTGGCCCTTCAGGCTGTGCCCTGTTTCGGCCCTCTTTTCTGTCTCTATCTCTGCAGGGCCCCTTTTCTCGAACCCCTTCCCAGGGTGCTTCCCAGGGCCAGGAAACTGGATCTGGTCTCTTGGCCCTGGGGGCACCCTTTGGGAAAACGTAGCCCTCCCCCTTGCCTGGGCCCTTTGGCTTCTCTCAGCCTGAGCCCTGCTCCCGAACCATGACACCTGGCAGTGGACCTGGGCTTTGAGCCTTCCTCCCCTTCAGCACCCACTCCCCATTCTCCCCTCCATCCTATCCCCAGCTCTGTCCATTTTCATGCACCTTAGCCCAGTCACTCACCTTGGCTCTCCATTCCTGGGCATGGCTCCTTGCTTGAGACTCTGGCTGCCCTTCTTGTAGACCCTATCCCTGTCCCTTCTTCCGACCTCCTCCTGTGCTTACCCTTTGTTCCCCTGTGCTATGGTATTCTGCCACTGTCTGGACCCTCCACTCTGCATGCTTATACCTAGCCTGGCCTCCTTAAATGGGTCCTGGCTCCCCACCAACCCCTACCACCTCTGCACGCCAGGTATCCCCTTACTGTGCCCTCTTTTGCCCTCTTTAGGCTCAGGTCCCTCTCTGAGGACCTGCTCACCTGAGGCAGAGGAGTGGATTGGCTGGCCTCTGTGCCCTGAATGCTCCCTATGGGAAACACAGCCCTGCCCCTCACCTGGGTCCCCTTTGCCGCCAGAACCCTGATGCCTGGCAGTGGAGTTGGAACTTTCCCCAACCTAGACATGAGTGATGCCTACCCTTCTCTCCTCTGACCTCTGGCCTTGCATGCTGCCCCTACCCCAACCCAGCCCTCCCTAACCCTAACCCTTTGCACTTTGGTCCCCATGCTGGAACATTGACTCCTGGCAGTTAAGAGAAAGTAAAAATTGCAGAAAAGCAATTGCCTGAGGCCCTGTGTTCCACCTGTAGCTAGGCAAAGAGTGGCATTGCTTTGTGTTGGGTCTGACCTGAGGTCCCCTTGCTTTGCCCCATAGCACAATCACCTTGGTGCACTTTTTCCCTACTCTGTCTCCTGGTCCATCCTGCACCCACTTCCTCCCCATCCCCTCATGCTTTCCAGGTGCTCTCCAGTCTCCTGAACCTTGGGTCCCTCATCACTGGTCTATTGGGTGGATCCTTGCCTGGCCTCCCGGCTTGGGTCCTGGCTCTCAACCCATTCTGAACCCACTGTGAACCCCTGCTGTGCTCTTCCTTCACCCTCCTCCTGGCCCCCTTTTCTTCCCAGGCCTCCTTTGCTGGGTCCCTGGCCCTGGAGTCTCACCTGGGCTAGTTCGCCTTATGAGAAACAGAGCCCTGCCCTTTGCCTGGGCTGTTGGCTCTCCCTGGTCCCATGGTCCTGAACCTGGAACTCTGATACCTGGCAGTGGCCCTGAGCCTGGAGCCTAGCTCCCGCCTGCTGGATCACCTGCCTTCACTCCACAACCTTGTCCATTTTACTGAGTCCCCTGCCCCTGCAATGGCTTGGCTCTCCATTCCCTGGAATGGGTCCTCGTTTGAGCCTCTTCTGGTGGACCTTCTTGCTTCTTTTTTTTTTTTTTTAAGAACATCAACATTTATTTAACATGATAAAAAGAAATGAGATATGAACATTTGCATTTAAACAATAGGAATTAGCCTTTAATACATTACAAGTGCTCATTGCATAATATATACACAATGAACATAATTACATTTGTAAACAAACTAAGTACTGGATTTGGAAACCTGCTTATTGCTATACACATCTATTCCAATGAAGTATAAGTCCAGTACTTCAAAATACCTACACTTTTAATTATTTTTTTTTTTTAAGAAAAGGTAAGCGATAACATTTGTGTTTAAGCTGACAAGAGTGTGGCAGTAACTGCTGACATTGCAATCTGACTGAGAAAGAATTATAGCAGAAAACAGGACATACTTCACTTAGCAATAATAAAATGGCATATTTTAAATATATATATATATATATATATATATATATATAAAATTTTTACAAATCAAGTGTGAAACAAAGCATTGCAGTATCCAAAATCAGAAAGAAAGGGGAAAAAAAAGGAAAAAGAAAGAAAAGCAAGTCTCACTTGAAATAATAAGTAACTTTATGTACTGAAAAGCAAAAAGAAATATAAATTCACTTAGACTTAAGAAACATCAAAATCTGAAAATCAGCAACTAAGTAAGCTCTTTCTATAGACTGCACATTAAAAAGCACCTTTACTTATGTGCTCTGAAATCATAGCAGCAAGCTGGTGTCAGAATGATAACCTTGAGATTATGGAGTGTACATATGGGCCATTAAAACTGTTTTGGAATAAACATTTTCCAGAAGTGGTAAAATGATGCTCTGTGGTTGAAAGCATCAAAAACTATGAATTTCATAGATTTAAAATATACTGTACAATATCTTCTTACATTGCCAAAGGTCCACATCTTTAGTTGTGACTGGTTTCAACAGAAGTCAGTATAGTTCTGAGACTACACACACATGAAATGTGATCCTTCTGTGAGCTGCGGCTGAGTGGATGGAACTGGCGATGCTGAGGACTCAGGAGACGGGGACAGACTTTTCACTGCCATTGTTTCATTTTCTCTAGAAAGCTCCGGAGTTGGTTCATAAGAAATAACAGTGTCTTCCTGCTCATGAATATTGTTCTTTGTATCTTCTTCAGTATGGGCTTCTGGCTTATGATTTGTGATGTGTGTCTCATCTTGAGAGCTGTATGTAATATCCTCAGATATTTTTTCTTTGTTCCTCTCTTTATCCATTGCTTCCTCAGAATTTATTCCATTTGGCTCAGGTGTGAAAAGCATTTCATAAAAAACATTTTCAGTTCTTTTAAACTCTTTGCTGATATCCGTATTTTGAGGATCATCTTCTTTCAGTTGAACACTTTCTGTTGCAGGAGTTTCATGGTTGGTCTTTATAACATTTTCTCTATGAACAGCATCCAATTCCTTAACGTTATCATCCTTCCTTCGAATCTGAGTAACCCTGAATGGATTATCCCTTAAATTAGAAGGACTTTGTAGGGGTGACTGGTCTAAAGCACCAATAACATTTAATCCTTTCTTCTTTTCTCTTAGGCATGCTTGCTGATGTCTTCTTATTCTTTCCATTTGTTCTTCCACAGTCATCCTAGGTCGAGTACTTTCTGCCAAACAGAGCTGTTCTACTGCACTTCTTGGTCTTTCCGTTCTTAGATCCATCATCTTCTTAGTTTTCCTCAAGGTTACATATGAAGCTATTGTCGAAGATTCGGGTGTAGGTGATTTTGTTCTTGGAGAAACTATTCCAACAGGAAAGTGGGAACCTTTAATAACTGGAGTTTCCGTCTCTGAAACAGGTTCTGATTTTTCTTCTCCATTAGGTTCATCAACCTCTGCCACTGTTGTTAACTCTGGTTCACTCTTGTAGAGTCTATAGTCTGGACCCTCACTTTTGTACTTAACTGTAGAGAAAGGTTTTGATCCTGCCATACCTGTTTCTGGAGTGCCTCTTTGCTGTTTGTGTTTACTTAGCCCTTCCATGACATCTTGGATTCTCCAAAGTTCTTTCTGAATCTGTGCACGTTGAATTCCTGCTGATTCAGTCTGAACTTCACCAAGGCGATCTAGCTGCTCTTGCATCTGGTTCCTGGTAATAGTTACATCATATTCCAACTTATCATATTCTCTCCATGCTCGTTCCAGTTCGGCAGTGGCTCGAGAGAGTTCTCGACATGTACTAAGCAGTCCATTTTGCAAATCATCCCTCTGTAATACCACTGTCTGAATGGCTGCTGGGTTATCTGCGTTCATTTCTATCTCTTGGCTGGCTGACAGCAAAGCTTGCTCAAGCGTGTATTTCTCCTTGTGGAGTTGCTGAAGTTTCTCTTCCAGTGCATGTACCACTTTATCTTGTTCACATAATCGGCTTAACTTGGCATCAATATCTATTTCTTCAGGTCTGTATTTATATAATGTGCCTCTACATTCATCTTGTGATAGCGTTTTGCCTTGGAGGCTCTGGGGACTAACAGACTGTAAAGTTAGGCCAGCTGGCATTGATCTTCTGTCAGGCACATAGACATGCTTAGGGTGATGACCCCTGTGTCTACGGTCTATTGTCACATCTCCTCTCTGAATTGGTGAAGATACTTCTGATCTATATGTTCGCTGAGGGGAGTAACCCTGGTAAACAGCTATTGAACCATGGGAAGGCAATGTGGGAATAGAGTGCATTGTTTGGTCAGAAATATTAACCATGGTTTTAGGACTGCTCAAAGAACTGTGTCGAGGAAGGGTGCTCTGCTTATTATAGAACTGACGCTGTTGCCATTCGTAGAGCTGCCACATAGTGTCATCTCTCATCGACCTCCGTTTCTCTTCTGCTCCAGCTCCTACTGTCTTGTCATGACTGGAAGGGGTCACACTGCAGATACTATCAGGCCTGGTCTTGCTGTTTCTTGGGAGTGTTCTATAACCCTCAGGGTAGCGGGCCATAATCTGGGCTCTGTGGCTTGGCATATTTCTTGGTAAAGTTTGGTAAGAAATTATTCCTCTGGTTTCTTCTTCATGTCCCCTCCCTTTCTGGATTTTAATCCATTGTTCCAGCTGTTGCATTGAATTTGTTCTTTGTATGACTCGATCAGCCTCTGTGTGCAAAGGCCCTGTATTTGGGTGATTTCCTCCTCTAAGATCTGCTAGGCTGACATTGACTATCTTGTTCTCTGAACTATTCACATTGACTTGTCTGTAGTGTGCAGTCTGGGCTAGGCATGATGACCCACTTTCATATTCAGATGGCAAAGAATTCAACTTTACACTATTAATTTTTGTCAAAGGTCTATCTTGACCATCCTTCTGAAATCCGTATTTTTCAGCTTCTAATGACCTTTTTTCTTCAATTTTGCCTATTTCCTTGTTTTTTTTGGTTGTTTTGGGCCTCTGGTTTAATTAGCACTCTATGGTTGGGAATGTTATTGGTTTCTTTAGTTGGTATACTTTCGGATGTAATCTTGTCCACTCTTTTCACAGGTTCTGTCTGTACAAGGGCAGCATCTAACATGGCTTTCATCCACAATTCCATTTCCTTTCCTGTATCAGTGCAGAAATAATATGTCCGCATGTTTGGATGGGCTGCCTTAAAAGCATATTTGCGATTAATGTGATCCTCAGAGGTTAGCATAGCTATCTGAAAACTAGGTAATAGTATGCTTCCCAGGATACCCTCTTCTTTCTCATCTCTGTAATAAAACAGGCAAAGGTCAGAAAGCACAAACCAGCGTTTCTTCCACAGCTTCATGCCAGTACTGTCCTGTTTATAAAGCCAACCTCGTCTGACCACAGGTGCGTTAGGATTTCTTTTAATTGAATTTGACCTCTTTCCAAAATTATGAACTTTCTTTGAAGCCCGTGATGTTCTGCCTATAGGGCTCATTGGATGTACTGCATAATCTGAACTCATGTTATAGTTAGAAGCTTCATTTATCATACTTATAGGCCGTTCTTTCTTTTCTTCAGACGTCATGGTTGCAACAGTCTGTTCATTCACTACAAAAATACAATTGTCCTGTGATGGCTGTCCTGTGACTGGATGTTTGCAGGTCACTTTCCTTTCATTATGGTTTATATAGTATCTTGCACCTTCAAAAGTATATGCTTCCTCCCAGCCAGTAGGCAAATCTGTGCTCTGCCGCCGGTGTCCAGTGACCACGGCCTCGCCAGTGACAGGGTGCAGCCAGGTGGTGCTCTTGGCCTCCTCATTGATGAAGAAGACTCGGCCGCCCCTGGTGATCCCATAAGTCCAGGACCGGGGCAGGGAGCAGATCCACTCCAGGTTCAGATCCGCCGCCATGTCTGATCCCCAGCCGCCGCTGCCGCCTGCTTCTCCTGCTGCCACCGCGGCTGCCGAGGGAGGAGGGAGGGAGAGAGCAAGGGAGCGCGGAGTGAGCGCGGCCGGAGCGCGCCTCCCCGGCCCGGCGCGCCCCGCGCGCGCCCTACCCCCTCGGGCGGCGCCCGCCCTGCCGCCCTGGCTGGGTCCGGCCCGCGTCGCCACGCCTCCTCGTCATCCTCCTCGGCCGCCCGGCCGGCCGCCCAGCCGCGCGCTCGGGTCTTCTTGCTTCTTAGTCCCTGAGTTTTGACTGCCAATCCCTTGTGGGGCCACTTCCCTGCACCCTTGGCTACCCTGTAGTGCAGAACACTAGTGCCAGGCCACCTTCCAGGAACTGCCCTTCCCTGCTTTCCCCAGGCATGGGCCATCCTCTGGGTCCCTAACCTGGGCTCCATGCTGGGTTCCTGGCCCTCACCCCACCCACACCCAGCCTGGAGCCCTTTGGGTGCTGAAGGGGAGGAAGGCTCAAAGCCCTCCTCTGCCCCCACTCTCTTTCCCTTGTGCTGTGGTATCCTGGCACTGCCTGGACCCTCCATTACCCCTGCCTCTTTTTAATCTGGGCTCCTCCATTGGGTTCTGCCTACCCACCAACCCGGCCTCCCCACCTCTGCATGCCAGGTAGCCCCTCACAGTGCCCTCGGTTGGCAGTCCTTTTGTCTAGGTTTCTCTCTGAGGATCTACTTGCCTGGGGCAGAGGAGTGGAATTGGCTGGTCTCTGTGCCCTGAATGCTCCCTACAGAAAACACAGCCCTGCCCATGGCCTGGATCCCCTAGGCTGCTGGAACCTTGATGCATTGCAGTGGAGGCAGGACTTGCGCTGACCTACACTGAGTGATCCCCTCCCTTCCCTGCTCTGCCCTCTGGCCTTGCATGCTGCCCCTACATCAACCAAGCCCTTTCTAACCTGGACCCTTCCAGCTCTAGTCCTCAGGCCTGGCCGTTCTCCTGAGGCCATGACCTCGTTCCTCCTGTCACATGGCATAGCATGGGGTGGCTTTGTTTTGGATCTGACCTGGCTCATTACTGGGGACCCCTAGTGCAATCGCTAGGTGACCTTTGTGCCTACTTCTTTCTCCTGGTCCTCATGCAGCCCCTTCCTCCCCTTCCGCTTGCACTGGGCACTCACCAGTCTCCTGCTCCTTGAGTCCCTCATCCTAGATGGGTCAGATGGTCCCTTGCCTGGACTACTAGCTTGGGTACTGGCTCTTGCCCCTCTCTACACCCACCCTGACCCCCTGCTGTGCCCTCCCATTGCCCTCCTCCTGGCTCCCTTTTCTTGCCAGGTGACCATTGCTGGGTCCCTGCTCCTGGATTCTCACCTGTGCCAGGTTGCCTTATGGGAAAGAGCCCTGAATTTCACCTGGGCCCTTGGTCCTGCACCTGGAACCTTGACAACTGGCAGTGGCCCTAGGCATGGAGGCTAGCTCCCCACAGCCAGATCCCTTGCCTTCCTTCTCCAGCCTTGTCCACTTTTTTGAACCCCCTGGCCCAGCCCTGTCCCTTGGCTCTCCATTCCCTGCCCTAGCTCCATGCTTGAGCCTCTGATGGTCCTTCTTGCTCCTTGAGAACCTGGGCTTTGAATGGGGGCCCTTTGCTGGGGCCACTTCCATGTGCCCCTTGGCTTTCCTGGAGTGCAGAACACTAGTGCCAGGCTACTTCCTAGCCCCGCACTTCCCTGCTCTCCTCAGGCATGGGCCCTCCTCTAGGTCCCTAACCTGGGCCTCTTGCTTGTTCCTGGTCACCACCCCACCCAAAGGGTCCTCTGGCCCTTCAGGCAGTGCCCTCCTTGGGCCCTCCTAGGTGTCCATGTCTCTGCTGGGCCCCTTTTCTGGAACTCTTTGCCAGGATGCTTACTTGGGCCAGGGGACTGGACCTGGGCTCTTGGCCCTGGGGACTCCCTTTGGGAATAGGTAGTGCTACCCTTTGAGTAGGCCCTTTGGCCTCCATCAGCTTGGGCCCTGCTCTGAAACCCTGACTCATGCAAGTGGACCTAGGCTTTGAGCCTTCCTCCATCTGATCCACTAGCTCCCCTTTCTGTCCTTCCTCCCCTCCCCAGACCTGTCTGTTTTCATGCACCTTGGCCCAGGACCATGAACTTGGCTTTCCATTCCTTGGCATGGCTCCTTGCTTGAGCCTCTGTCCTCCCTTCTCGAAGACCCTGTCCCGGTCCCTTGATATCAGGTCCATTTTTCTGGCCCCTCCTGTGCCTCTCCTCTGTTCCTCTTGTGCTATGGTATCCTGGCACTCTCTGAACACTCCACTCCCCCTGCCTCTCCCTAGCCTGGGCTCCTGCAATAGGTCCTGGCTCCCCACGGATCCCTTCCTTCAATTCTGCACTCCAGGTAACCCCTCACATTGCCCTCTTTTAGCCCTCTTTTGGTCTAGGTTTCTTTCTGAGGATCTACTTGGGGCAGAGCAGAGGAATTGGCTGGCCTCTGTGCCCTCAATGCTCCCTATGGAAAACAGCCCTGCCCCTGGCCTGGGTCCCCTTTGCTTCCTGAAACTTGATTCCTGGCAGTGGACATGGGACTTGCGCTGACCTAGCCCTGCGGGATCCCCTCCCTTCCCTCCTCTGCCTTCTGGCCTTGCATGCTGCTCCTACTTCAACCCAGTCCTCCCTAGTGCTTAAGTCCCCAGGTCTGGCCACTAGCCTAAGGCCCTGACCTCGTAACTCCTGTCGCAGGGCATAGCGTGGTGTTGCTTCGTGTCGGGTCTGAGCTGGGGGCCCTTTGCATGGGCCCCCTACTGCGATCCCCTCGGTGCCCTTTGCACCTTATTTGTTCTCCTAGTCCGCATGCAGCCCCTTTATCCCCTTCCCCTCATGCATTCCTCTTGGCTCTCCAGTCTCCTGCTCCTTGGGTCCCTCATCCTGGGTTGGTTGTTTGGGTCCCTTGCCTGGGCTCCTGGCTTGGGTCCTGGTTCTCTCCCCTCTCTGCACATCCGGCGACCCCCTGCCATGCCCTTCTGTTGCCATACTCCTGGCCCACTTTTCTTGCCAGGCCTGCTTTGCTGGGTCCCTGGCCCTGGATTCTCACCTGGGCCAGATTGCCTTGTGAGAAACAGAGCCCTGCCCTTTCCCTGGGCCCCTTGGTCTCCCTGAGTCCTTGGTCCTGCACCTCGTATCCTGACGCCTGGCAGTGGCCCTGGACCTGGAGGCTAGCTCTCCAATGCCGGATACCCTGCCTTCCCTCCACAGCCTTGTCCACTTTCCTGAGCCCCCTGCTCCAGCCCTGGCCTTGGCTCTTCATTCCCTGGCCTAACTCCTTGCTTGAATGTCCTGTAGCCCTTCTTGCTTCTTGAGTTCTTGGGCTTTCACTGCAGGCCCTCGCTGGAGCCTCTTCTCTACTCCCCTTGGATTCCTCTTACTGCAGTACCCTAGTTCTGCCCTGCCTTCCTGGCCCCACTCTTTTCTCTCTCCTCTGGCATGGGCCCTCCTCTAGGTCCCAAACCTGGGCTCCTTGCTGAGGGCCTGGACCCCACCTCACCGATGACCCTTTTCCATCCCTTCAGTCTGTGCCCTCCGTAGGCACTCCTATCATCCCTGTCCCAGTCAGGTTCCTTTTCCCAATCCCCTTCCCAGGATACTTACCTGGGCCAGGGCACTGGACCTGGGCTCCTGGTCCTGTGGGCTCCCTTTGGGAAAACATAGCCCTACCTCTTGGGTGGGCCCTTTGGCCTCCCTCACCCTGGGCCCTGCTCCAGAACCCTGACACCTGGCAGTGGACCTAGTCTTTGAGCCTTCCTTCCCCTGCACAACCAGCCCACTTTTCTCCCCTCCCTCCTGTCCCCGGCCCTGTCTCTTTACATGCACCACTCCCCAGCACTCTCAGTTGGCTCTCAATTCCTGAGCCTGCCTCCTTGCTTGAGCCCCTGGCCGCCCTTCTCAAGGACCCTGGCCCTGTGTCTTGATTTCAGGCCCCTTTTCCATCCCCCTCCTGTGCCTCCCCTCTATTCTCCTTGTGCTGGCACTGTCTGGACCCTCTGCTACCCCTGCTTCTCCCTGACCTGGGCTCCTCCGATGGGTCCTGGCTCCCCATCAACTCCCCCTTTAGGTCCAAATGCCAGGTATTCCCTCACAGTGCCCTCTTTTGGCCCTCCTTTGGTCCATGTCCCTCTCTCAGGATCTACTCACCTGGGACAAATGAGTGGATTTGGCTGGACTCTGCGCCCTGGATGCTCCCTATGGGAAACACAGCCCTGCCCCTTGCCTGGGTCCCCTTCATCGCCAGAAACTTGATGCCTGGAGTGGAGGTGGGACTTGTTCAAACCTAGCCATGAGAGATGCCTTCCATTCACTCCTCTGCCCTCTATCCTTGAATGCTGCCCCTAACCCTACCCAGCCCTTCCTAATTCTGACCCTTCACGCTCCATTCTCCAGGATGGCCACTTGCCTGAGGCACTGACTGTTCCTCCTGTTGCCTGGCATAGAGTGGCATGGCTTTCTGGGAGTCTGACCTGAGGTCCCCTTGCTTGGGTCCCCTAGCACCTTCACATTGGCGCCCTTTTCACGTACTTATGTCTCCTGGTCCTCGCATAGCCCCTTATTCCCCAACCCCTGGCACCTTCTTCTGGTGCTTGCAGTCTCCTGCTCCTTGGGACCCTCATTGTGGGTGGGTCAGATGGGTCCCTTGTCTTGGCTGCTGACTTGAGTCCTGACTCTTGCCTGTCTCTGCAACCACCCTGATTTCCCACCTTGCCCTTCCATCGCCCTATTCCTGGCCAACTTTTCTTGTCAGGCCTCCTTTGCCGGGTCCCTAGCCCTGGATTCTCACCTGGGCCAGGTTGCCTTGTGAGAAACAGAGCCCTGCCCTTCACCTGGGGCCCTTGCTCTCCCTGGGCCATTGGTCCTGCACCCAAAACCCTTACACCTGGCAGTGACCCTGGACCTGGAGGCTAGCCCCCCCCAGCCAGATCCCCTGTGTTCCTTCTCCAGCCTTGTCCACTTTCCTGAGCCCTCTGGCCGTCCCTTGGCCCCTGGCTCTCCATTCCCTGGCCTGGCTCCTCGCTTGAGCCTCTGGTGGCCCTTCTTGCAACTTGAGAACCTGGGCTTTGACTGTGGGCCCCTTGCTGGGGCCACTTCCCTGCTCCTCTTGGCTTCCCTGGAGTGCAGAACACTAGGGCCAGGCTGCCTTCTGGGCCCTGCCCTTCCCTGCTCTCCTCAGGCATGAGCCCTCCACTAGGTCCCTAACCTGGACTCCTTGCTGGTTTCCTGGCTCCCACCCCACCCACACTCCTCCTCTGGCCCTTCAGACTGTGCCCTGCTCGGGCCCTCCTGTGTGTCTCAGTCACTGCTGGCCTATTTTCCCAAATGCCTTTCCACAATGCTTACCCTGGCCAGTAACGTGAACCCGGCCTCTTAGCCCTGGGGGTGCCCTTTGGGAAATCGTAGCCCTGCCCCTTATCTGGGCCCTTTGGCCCCCTTCAGCCAGGTCTCTGCTCCCGAAGGCTGATACCCAGCAGTGGACCAGTTCTTTGAACCATCCTCCTTCTGGGCCACCAGCTCCCTTTCTCCCCTCTCTACCCTCCCCAGCCTTGTCCATTTTTCATGCACCTTGGCCCAGGCCTTCTCACTTGGCTCTCTATTCCTGGGCATGGCTCCTTGCATACCTCTGGCAACCATTTCTGAGGACCCTGCCCTGTCCCTTGATATCAGGCCCCTTCTTCCAAACCCCTCTATTTCCCTTGTGCTGTGCTATCCTGGCAATGCCTGAACCTTCTGCTTCCCCTGCCTCTCCTTAGCCTGGGTTCCTTCAATGGGTCCTGGATCCCCACGGACCCCCCCCCATACCTCTCAAGCCACAGTGCCCTCTTTTAGCACTCCTTTGGTCTAGATTTGGCTCAAGGATCTACTTGCATGGGACACAGCAATGTAATTGGCTGGGCTCTGCACCACAATGCTCCCTATGGGAAACACTGCCCTGCCCCTGGCCTGGGTCTTCTAGGCTGCTGGAATCTTGATGCCTGGCAGTGGAAGTGAAACCTGCACAGACCTATCCCTGAGTCATCCCTTTCATTCCTTCCTCTGCCATCTGGCCTTGCATGTGTCCCTCCTTCAACCAGGCCTTTTTTAAAAAATTTATTTATTTATTTTTATTTTTTATTTTTTTTATTGGTTGTTGACAACATTACAAAGCTCTTGACATATCATATTTCATACATTAGATTGAAGTGGGTTATTAACTCCCAATTTTACCCCAAATGAGGATTGCAGAATTGGGTCGGTTACACATCCACAATTTTACAGACAGAATACAACAATTACTAATAGGGCATTATGTCAACCAGGCCTTTCTAATCCTGACCCTTCCAGCTCTAGTTTCCAAGCATGGCCTCTTGCCTGAGTCCATGACTGCATTCTTCCTGTTGCATGGCAGAGCATGGGGTCGCTTTTCCTCAGGTGTGACCTGGTTGCCCCTTTCTGGGCCCCCTAGCACGATCCCCTCAGTGAACTTTGTGCCTCCTTCTTGCTTCTGGTCCTCATGTAGGCCCCTACTTCCTTCGTCTCATGCTTTCACCTGGCACTTGACAGTCTCCTACCCCTTAGGTCCTTCATCCTAGATGGGTAGTCCCTCATCTGCACCCACCCTGACCCCTTGCTGTGCCCTCCCTTTACCCTACTTCTGACCCCCCTTCCTTGCCCGGCCTCCTTTCCGGGTCCCTGGTGCTGTATTCTCACCTGGGCCAGGTTGTTTTGGGAGAAACAGAGGCCTGCCCTTTGCCTGGGCCCCTTGCTCTCCCTGGACCCTTGCTCTTCACTGGGAACCCTGACTCTTGGCAGTGGCCTTGTACTGGGACACTAGCTTTCCACAGCCGGATCCCCTACCTTCCCTCTCTAGCCTTGTCCACTTTAGTGTGCCTCCTGGTCCAGCCTGGCCCTTGGCACTCCATTCCCTGCCCTAGCTCCACGCTTGAGCCTCTGGTGGCCCTTCTTGCTCCTTGAGAACCTGGGCTTTGACTGCGGTCCCCTTGCTGGGGCCACTTCCATGTGCCCCTTAGCTTTCCTGGAGTGCAGAATACTAGTTAAGGCTACTTCCAGGCCCCGCCCTTCTCTGCTCTCCTCAGTCATGGGCCCTCCTCTAGGTCCCTAACCTGGGCTCCTTGCTAGTATCCTGGCTGCCACCCCACGCATAGGGGCCTCTGGCCCTTCAGATTGTGCCCTGCTTGGGCCCTCCTGTGTGTACATGTCTCTGCTGGGCCCCTTTTCCGGAACCCCTTGTCAGGATGCTTACCTGGGCCAGGGCACTGGATCTGGGCTCTTGGTCCTACAGGCTCCCTTTGAGAAAATCTAGCCCTGCCCTATTCCTGGGCCATTTGGCCTCCCTCAGCCCAAGCCCCGCTCCTGAACCCTGACACCCAACAGTGGACCTGTGCTTTGAGTCTTCCTCCCTCTGTGACCAGCTGTTCCCCTTTCTCCGCTCTCTCCCCTCTCTCCCCTCCGCAGCCCTGGCACTTTTCATGCACCTTGGCCCAGGCCCTCACATTTGGCTCTCCATTCCTGGGCATGGCTCCTTGCTTGAGCCTCCAGCCACCCTTCTCCAGGACTCTGTCCCTATACCTTGATTTCAGGCCCATATTTCCGGCCCCTCCTCTGCCTCCCCTCGGTTCCCCTTGTACTGTGGTATCCTGGCAGTGCCTGGACCCTCCACTACACCTGCCTTTTCTTACCCTGGGCTCCTCCAATGGGTTCTGGCTCCCCACTGATTTGCCCCCTCCACTTCATGCCATGTAGCCCCTCAAAGTGCCCTCTTTTGGCCCTCCTTTGGTACAGGCTCTTTTCTGAGGACCTGCTCGCTTGAGGCAGAGGAATGAAATTGGCTGGCCTTTGGCACTCAATGCTTCCTATGGGAAACACAGCCCTGCCCCTGGCCTGGGTCCCTAGGCCACTGGAACTTGATGGCTGGCAGTGACAGTGGGTCCTGTGCAGACCTAGCCCTGTGCAATCCCCTCCCTTCCATCCTGTGCCCTTTGGCCTTACATTCTGCTGCTCTTTCAACCCAGCCTTTTTCAACCCTGACCCTACCAGCTCTAGACCCCAGGCTTCTCCGCTCACCTGAGTTTCCCCTGTAGCGTGGCACAGATTGGGGTTCTTTGTATTGGGATTGAACAGGGGGCACCTTGCTAGGGTCCCCTAGGGCAATCCCCCTTTTTAACTTTGCACCTCCTTCTTCCTCCTGGTCCTAATGCAGCCCCTTGCTCCCCTTCCTCCCTCACTTTCCCCTGTCACTTGCTAGTCTCCTGCTCCTTAGATCCCTTATCCTAGGTAGGTCAGATTGGTCCCTTGGCTGGTTTATTGGCTTGGGTCCTGGCTCTAGCCTCTCTCTGCACCCACCCCGACACCCTGCCATTACCTCCCATTGCATTACTACTGACCCTCTTTTTTTGCCAGGCCTCCTTTACCAGGTCCCTGACCCTGGATGCTCACCTGGGCCAAGTTGTCTTGTGAGAAAAAGAGCCTTGCCCTTCTACTGGGCCCCTTGCTCTCCCTGGGCCCTTGGTCCTGCAGCAGGAACCCTGACACTTGGCAGTGGCCCTTGGCATGGAGGCTAGCTTCCCCGTGTTGGATCCCCTGCCTTCCCTCTCCAGCCTTGTCCACTTTGCTGAGCCCCCTGGCACAAGCCCTGGCCCTTGGCTCTCCAGTCCCTGGCATGGCTCCACGTTTGAGCCTCTGGTGGCCTTTCTTGCTCCTTGAGGACCTGTGATTTGACTTTGGACCCCTTGCTGGGGCCGTATCTCTGATCCCCTTGGCATCCCTGGAGTGCAGAACACTAGTGCCAGACCTCCATCCCGGCTCCGCCCTTCCCTGCTCTCCCCAGTCATGGGTCTCATCTACGTCCCTAACTTGGGTTCCGTACTGGGTTCCTGGCCTCCACCCCACCCACAAAGGCATCTGGCCCTTCAGGCTGTGCCCTGCTTGGGCCTTCCTTTATGTCCCTGTCTCTGCAGGGCCCCTTTTCCCAAACCCTTGCCAAGATGCTTACCTGGGCCAGGGTACTGAACCAGGCCTCTTGGTCCTGTAGGCTCCCTTTGAGAAAAAGGAGACCTGACCCTTGTCTGGGCCCTTTGGCCTCCCTGAGCCCAGGCCCTGCTCCCGAACCCTGACACCCAGCACTGGACCTGGTCTTTGAGGATTCCTCTTTCTGCACCACCCACTCCCCTTTCTCCACTCTCTCCTCTCCCCAGCCCTGTCCCATTTCTTGTACTTTGGCCCAGGCCATCACACTTGGCTCTCAATTCCTGGGCATGGCTCCTTGATTGAGCCTCCAGCTCCCCTTCTCAAGAACCCTGGCCCTATCCTTTGATTTCAGGCTCATTTTTCCTCCCCTCCTCTGACTATCATCTGTTCCTTTTGTGCTGTAGTATCCCTGCACTGCCTGGGACCCCCACTACCCCTACATCTCCTTAGCCTGGGCCACTACAATGGGTTCTGTCTCCCCACCAACCACCCCCCACCTCTGCATGCCAGGTAGCCCCTCACAGTGCTCTCTTTTGGCCCTCCTTTGGTCCAGGTTTCTCTCGGAGGACTTGTTCCCTTGGTGCAAAGGAGTGGAATTGGCTGGCCTTTACGCCCTTCATTCTTTCTATGGGAAACCCAGCCCTGTCCCTGGCCTGGGTCCCCTAGGCCACTGGAACTTGATGCCTGGCAGTAGAGGTGGGACTTGTGCCGACCTAGCCCTGAGTGATCCCTTTCATTCCCTCCTCTGCCATCTGGCCTTGTATGCTGCCCCTCCTTCAACCCAGCCCTTTCTAACCCTGACCATTTCAGCTCTAGTCCCCAGGCCTGGCCTTTTTCCTGAGGCTATGACCACAATCCTAATGTCATATGGCAAAGCATGGGGTCACTTTGTCTGGGTTCTGACCTGGTTGCCCTTAGCTGGGGCCTCATACCACTATCCCCTCAGAGACCTTTGCGCCTCCTTCTTTCTCCCAGTCCTCATCCAGCCCCTTCCTCCCCTTCCTCTCGCGCTTTCACCTGGCATTGGGCAGTCTCCTGTTCCTTGGGTCCCTCATCCTAGGTGGGTCAGATGGGTCCCTTGCCTGGGTTACTGGCTCTCGCCCCTCTCTGCACCCACCCTGACCCCTTGCCGTGCCCTCCTGATGCCCTACTCCTGAACCCCTTTATCTTGCCAGTACTCATTTTCCAGGTCCCTGGCCCTGGATTTTCACCTGCATCAGATTGCCCTGTGAGAAATAGAGCCCTGCCCTTCGCCTTGGCTCCTTGCTTTCCCTGGGCCCTTTGTCCTGCACTGGGAACCCTGTCACTGGTCGTGGCCCTTGGCCTGGAAGCTAGCTCCCCACTGCCAAAACCCCTGCCTTCCCTCCCCAGCCTTGTCCACTTTCCTGAGCCCCCTGGCCCAGCCCTGGCCCTTGGCTCTCCATTCCCTGGTCTAGTTCCTCACTTGAGCCTCTGGTGGCTCTTTTGCTCCTTCAGAACCTGGGGTTTGACAGCAAGCCTCTTGCTGGGGCCGCGTCCCTGCTCCCCTTGGCTTCCCTGGAGTGCAGAACACTAGTGTCTGGCCACTTCCAGGCCCCGCCCTTCCCTGCTCTCTGCTGGTAGCTGGCCTTTCCCAGGCCCCTGAGGCCCAGCCCCCAGTTCCTTGTTAAGCATGTCAAAGTGGCCAGCTCACTAGGCCATGAAAGCAGGCTTGCGGTTTTCCTGCTTGTCTGTCTGAGACATATGTGCTCCACTGGAATGTCAGGAATGTCTTGACCTTTTTCTGCTCTGGTGGATTCCCTGATAAGAGAAGTTTTGGTGTCTAACAATGGCAGATGTTGTAGCTGAATTTCTCCCCTCTCCCTCCCTTTTCTGAGTAATTTTCCACTCCTGCTGCTTGGGGGATATAAGGGAAGGATGTTAGTAATAAAGAGAGACTCCTGGATGAAGAACCTTGGTGTTCTGTGTATTTCTTAACCTCATCGTCCCTCGCCGGACTCGGTTCCGTTAGCCGGACACGGCAGCTCTCCTCAGGCATACGCCCTCCTCTAGTCCCTAACCTGGGCTCCATGCTGGGTTCCTGGCCTGCACCCCTCCCACAGTGGCCTCTGGCCCTTCAGGCTGTGCCCTGCTTGGGCCCTCCTGTGTGTCCCTGTCTCTGCTGGGCCCCTTTTCTGGAACCCCTTGCCAGGATGCTTACCTGGGCCAGGGGACTGGACCTAGGCTCTTGGTCATGTGGACTCCCTTTGAGAAAAAAGATCCCTGCCCCCTGGGCCCTGCTCCTGAACCCTGACACCCAGCAGTGGACCTAGGCTTTGAGTCTTCCTCCCTCTGCGCCACCTGCTCCCCTTTCTACCCTCCCTCCCCTCCCCAACCCTGTCCCTTTTCATGCATCTTGACCCAGACCCTCACATTGGTTCTACATTCAATTGGCTCTACATTCCTTGGCATGGCTCCTTGCTTGAGCCTCCGGCCGCCCTTCTCCAGGACCCTGTTCCTATCCCTTGATTTCAGGCCCATTTTTTCTGCACTTCCTCTACCTCCACTCTCTTCCCCTTGTGCTGTGGTATCCTGGCACAACCTGGACCCTCTGCTACCCCTGCCTCTCCTTAGCCTGGGCTCCTCCAATGGGTTCTGGCTTCCCACTGACCTTCCGACACACTGCCTGCCATGTAGCACTTCACAGTGCCCTCTTTTGGCCCTCCTTTGGTCCAGGTTCTTCTCTGAGGATCTACTCACCTCGGGCAGAGGAGTGGAGTGGGCTGACCTTTGCACCCTCAATGCACCCTATGGGTAACACAGCCCTGCCCCTGCCCTGGGTCCCCTAGGCCTCAGGATTCTTGATTCCTGGAGTGGAGGTGGGACTTCTCCTGACCTAGCCCTAAGGGATCCCCTCCCTTCTCTCCTCTGCCCTCTGACCTTGCATGCTGACACTCCTTCAATCCAGCCCTTTCTAACCTTGGCCCTTCCAACTCTTGTCCCCAGGCCTTGCCACTCTCCTGAGGCCATGACCCAGTTTTTCCTGTTGTGTGGCACATCTTGGGGTGCTTTGTGTCCTGTTTGACTGGGGGCCCTTGCTGGGCTTACCTAGGGCGATCCCTCAGGTGACCTTTTACCTCCAGGTCATCATGCAGCCCCTTCCTCCCCTTCCTCTCGTGCTTTCTCCTGGCACTCGCCATTCTCTTGCTCCTTGGGTCCCTCATACTACATGGGTAAGATGGGGCCCTTGCCTAGGCTCCTGGCTTGGGTCCTAGTACTTTCCTGTTTGTGCACCCAACCCAACCCCCTGCCGTGCCCTCCCATCGCCCTACTCCTGACCCCCTTTTCTTGCCAGGCTTCCTTTGCCAGGTCCCTGCTCCTGGATTCTCACCTGGGCCAGGATACCTTGTGAGAAACAGAGCCCTGTTCTGTGCCTGGGCCCCTTGCTCTCCCTGGGCCGTTGGTCTTGTACCAGGAACCCTGACACCTGGCAGTGGCCCTAGGCCTGAAGGCTACCTCCACCATGCCAGATCCCTTGCCTTTCTCTCCAGCCTTGCCCACTTTCCTGAGCCCCCTGGCCCAGCGCTGGCCCTTGGCTATCCATTCCCTGGCCTGGCTCCTTGCTTGAGCCTCTAGGGTGGCCCTTCTTGCTCCTTGAGTCCCTGTGCTTTGACTGCAGGCCCCTTGCTGGGACTGCTTCCCTTTCCCCTTGGCTTCCCTAGAGTACAGAACACTAGTTCCAGGCTGCCTTCTGGGCCCCACCTTTCCTGCTCTCCCCAGGCATGGGCCCTTTTTAGGTCCCTAACCTGGGCTCCTTGCTGGGTTCCTGGAACCCACCCCACCACACCAGGCCTCTGGCCCATTAGATATGCCCTACTTGGGCCCTCCTGTGTGTCCCTGTCTCTGGCTGGCCCCTTTTCCCAAATCCCTTCCCAGTATGCTTACCCAGGACAGGTGACTGGGTCTGGGCTCTTGGTCCTGAGGTCTCCCTTTATGAAAACATAGCCCTGCCCCTTGCCTAAGCTCTTTGGCCTTCTTCAACCTGGGCCGTGCTCCTGAACTCTGGTAACCAGCAGTGGACCTGGCCTTTGAGTCTTCCTGCCTCTGTGCCACCTGCTCGCCTTTCTCCTCTTCCTCCCCTCCCCAACCCTGTCCCTTTTCATGCACCTTGGCCCAGGCCTTCATACTTGGCTCTCTATTACTAGGCAAGGCTTCTTGCTTGAGCCTCCAGCCACCCTTCTTGAGGACCCTGTTCCTGGCCTTTGATTTCAGGCCCATTTTTCCTGCCCCTCCTCTGCCTCCCCTGTTTTAAACTTGTGCTGTGGGATCCTGGCACTGCCTGGACTCTCCGTTACCCCTGCGTCTCCTTAGCCTGAGTTCCTCCAGTGAGTTCTGGCTCCACACCAACCCGCCTCCCTCTTTCCTCTGCTTGCCAGGAATACTCTCACAGTGTTCTCAGTTGGCCTTCCTTTGGTCCAGGTTCCTCTCTGAAAATCTACTCACCTGGGAAAAAGGAGTGGTATTGGCTGCCCCTGGCCTGGGTCCCCTAGTCTGCTGGATCCTTGATGCCTAGCATTGGAGGTGGGACTTGGGTTGACCTAGCCCTGAGCGATCCCCTCCCTTCCCTCCTCTGCCATCTGGTCTTGCATGCTGCCTGTAATTCAACCTAACCTGGACCCTTCCAGCTCAGGTCCCCAGGCCTGGCCACTTGCCTGAGGCCATGTCTGCATTCCTCCCTTAGGGTGGCATAGTGTGGGGTTGCTTTGCATTAGGCCTAACCAGGGGACCCCTTGCTGGGGGCCCCTATAAAAATCCCCTTGGTGACCTTTGTGCCTCCTTCTTTCTCCTGGTCCTCATGCAGCCCCCTCCTCCCCTTTCTCTTCTGCTTTACACTGGCACTCCCTTGTCTCCTGCTCTTTGGGTCCCTCAGCTTAGATGTGTCAGATGGGACCCTTGCCTGGGCTCCTGGCTTGGATTCTGGCTATCACCCATCTCTGCACCCACCCGATCCCTTGCTGTGCCCTCTCCTCGTCCTACTCCAGACACCCTTTTCTTGCCAGGCCTCCTTTGCTGGGTCCCTGCCCTGGATTCTCACCTGGAACAGGTCACCTGGTGAGAATCAGAGCCCTGCCCTTCATCTGGTCCCTGTGCTCTCCCTGGGCCCTTGGTCCTGCACTGGGAACCCTGGCAGTGGCCCTGGACCTGGAGGCTTGCTGCCCACTGCCAGACACCCTGCCTTCCCTCCCCAGTCTTGTCCACTTTCCTGAGCCCCCTGCCCAAGCCCTGGAATTTGGCCCTCCATTTCCCGGCCTGGCTCCTGGCTTAAGCCTCTTGTGGCCCTTCTTACTCCTTGAGTCCCTGGGTTTTGACTGCAGGCCCCTTGCTCAGCCACTCCCCTGCTCCCCTTGGTTTCCTTGTAGTGCAGAATACTAGTGCCAGGCCACCTTCTAGGCTCCGCCCTTCCCTGCTCTCCTCAGGCTTTGGCTCTCCTCTAGGTCCCTAACTGGGGTTCATTGCTGGGTTCCTGGCCTCCATTCCACCCACACCTGGTCTCTGACCCTTCAGTCTGTGGCCTGCTTGGGCCCTCCTGTGTTTCCCTGTATCTGTCGATCCATTTTTATTGAACACCTTCCCAGGATGCTTACCCAGGCAGGGAACTAGACCTGGGCTCTTGGCCCTGCAGGCTCCCTTTGAGAAAATGTAGCCCTGCCCCTTCTCTGGGTCCTTGTGCTTCCCTCAACCCAGGCCCTGCTCCAGAACCCTGACATCTGGCAGTGGACCTGGGCTTTTAATCTTCTTCCCACTGAGCCACTGGCCCCCCTTTCTTCCCTCCCTCATCTCCCTCCCCTCCCCAACCCTGTTTGTTTTCATGAGCCTAGGTACTTGGCTTTCCATTCTTGGGCCTGGCTCCTTGCTGGAGCCCCCCGGGCTGCTCTTCTCGAGGACCTTGTTCCTGTTCATTGATTTTTGGGCCCCTTGATCCTGCCCCTTCTGTGCCTCCCCTCTGATCCCGTTGCACATGGTTTTCTGGCACTGCCTGGACCCTCCCCTCCCCCTGCTTCTCCCTAGGTTGGACTCCTTCAATGGGTGATGGTTCCTCACCAACACTCCCCCAATCTTGTACCAAAGTTATCCCTCAAAGTGCCCTCCTTGGGCACTCCTTTGTTTCTGGTCTCTCTCTGAGGATCTACTCACCTGTGGCAGAGGAGTTGACTGCATTCTGGGCCCTGAAATCTCCCTATGGGAAACACAGCCCTGCCCCTCAACTGGGTCCCCTTCACTGCCCAACCTTGACACCTGGCACTGGATATTACTCTAGAGACGACCACCTAAGCCAACCCAGCCCTCCCTCACACTGACCCTTTGCCCTACAATCCCCAGGCCAGGTTGCTGGCCTGAGCCCCTTGCCGAATTCCTCGTGTGGCATTGCTGTGTGTGGTGTCTCATCGTGTAGGGTCTTAACTGGAAGCCTTTGTTTAGCTAGCATGATCCGCTCTGTGCCCTTTGCTTGGACCTCTGTCTCATCATCCTAGCTCTCTCTCTGTCCTTTTCTCTCCTTCCCCTAGTGCATTTTGCTGGTTTGCGTGCCTCCTGCTTATTGGGTCCCTAATATCTTTTGGGGTGGTCGGGCCCTTGTCTGAGCTCCTTGATTAGGTCCTGGCTGTTGCTCCTCTCTGCACCCACCGTGCCCTCCCATCACACTCCTCCTGGCCCATGTCTCTTGCCAGGCACCCTTGGCCTGGTCCCTGGCCCTTGATTCTCACCTGGGCCAGAGCACCTTATGGGAATCAATGTCGTGCCCCTCGCCTGGGCCCTTGCTCTCCCTGAGCCCTTGGTCCTGAACTCAGAACCCTGACACCTGGCAGTGTCTCTGGGCCTAGAGTCTGCCTCCGCCTGGCTGGATGCCCTGTCTTCCCTCCCTAGCCTGTCCACTGACCTGAGCCCCCTTCCCAGTGCTGGCCCTTGGCTCTCCATTTCCTGGCCTGGCTCCTCACTTGAGCCTCTGGGAGCCATTCTTGCTCCTTGCATCCATGGGCTTTGACTGTGGGGCCCTTGTTGGGGCCGCTTCCCTGCTCCCCTTGGCTTCCCTGTAGTGCAGAACACTAGTGCCATCCTCCTGACCTTTTTTCAGGCCCCTTTCTTCCCTGCTCTCCTTTGGCCTGGGCTCTCCTCTAGGTTTCTAGCCTGGGCTCCTTCCTGGTGTTTTGGCCCGCATCCCACAAACACCCTTCCTCCAGCCCTTCTTGCTGTGCCCTCCTTCAGCCCTCCTGTCATCCCTGTCTCTGCCGGGCTCCTTTTCCAGGTCCCTTGCCCAGGATGCTCACCAGAGTCAGGGGACTGGAACTGGGCATTTGCCCCTGCAGGCTCCCCTTCGGAAAAGTAGCCCTGCTCCTTGAATGGGCCCTTTAGCCTCCCTCAGCTTGGGCCCTGCTCCTTAATTCTGACACCCAGCAGTTAACCTGAGCCTTGAACTCTCCTCTCCCTGTGCCACTTGCTCCTCTTTCTTTCCTCATACCCATCAACCACCCTGACTCTTTTCATGGCACCCAGGAGAGGTTTCTGTCACTTGGCTCTCCATTCTTGGGACTGGATCCTTGCTGGAGTCCCTAGCCATCCTTCTCAAGGACCCTAACCCTATCCCTTGATTTCAGGCCCCATGCTCAGGCCAATAGTCTGGGTTCCTCGAATGAGTCCTGGCTGCACACTGACACGCCCCATCCCTGTCCTAAGGTATCCCCTCACAGTGCCCTCCTTTGGCCCTTGTGTTGTCCCAGACTCTCTCCGAAAATCTAGCCCCTGGGGCAGAGGAATGTCATTGACTGGCCTAGGTTCCCTATAGACTCCCTGTAGGAAATAAAGCCATGCCCCACACTTGGGCCCCTTGCTATCCCTGGGCCCTTGACACCTGGCAGTGGTGCTGGCCTCGAGCCTGCCTCCCCCTGTTAGATCTCCTGCCTTTCCACCCCAGCCCAGTCTACTTTTCTGAACCCCGGCCTCAGCACTTGTTTTAGGCTCTGCATTCTCTAGCCTCACTCCGTGCTTGAGCCTCTGGGTCCTCTTCTTGCTCTGTGCTACCTCGAGCTTGGACTACAAGCCCCTAGCCTTAGTTACTTTTCCACTCCCCTTGGCTTTCCTGCACCTCAGAACCCTAGTGCCTTCCACGTACTGGCCCACCCTTCCTAGCTCTCCCCTCTCCTGGGCCCTCCTCTATGTTTCTAGCCTGGGATCCTTTCTGGGGTCCTGGCCCTCACCCCACCAATACCCTTCCTGGGCCCTTCATGCTGTGCCCTCTTTTGGCCCTCCTATCATCCCTGTCCCTGATGGGCCCCTTTACCAGATCCCTTTGTCAAGATGCTCACCAGGGCCAAGGGACTGGACCTGGACATTTGGCCCTGCGGGCTTCCTTTGGAAAAAGGTAGCCCTGGCTCTTGCCTGGGCCCTTTGGCCTTCCTCAGCCCAGGGCCTGCACTCCAAACCTGACACCCAGCAGTGGACCTGGGCCTTGAGCTGTCCTCTCCCCACATCAACCGCTCCCTTTTCTCCACTCCCTCTTCTCTCCATCCCTGTTTATTTTTATGGGACCCAGGGGTCCTTGCACTTGTCTATCCATTCTTGGGCCTTGCTCCTTGATGGAGCCCCAGGCATTCTTTCTCAGGAACCCTGTCCCTGTATGTTGATTTCAGGCCCCTTTCTTGGGCCCCTTCCTCTTCCTACCCTCTGTTTCCCTTCTACTGTGATATCCTGGCACTGCCCAGACCCTCCCTTCCCCTTGCTTGTTTCTAGCCTGGGCTCCTAGATTGGGTCTTGGCTCTCAACTGATCCTTCCCAATCCAGGACCAAAGTATCCCCTCACAGTGTCCTCCTTTGGTCCCCCTCTCTCTCTAGGACCTACTCACTTGGGACAAAAGACTGGAATTGGATGGCTCTGTGCCCTAAAGGCTCCCTATAGGAAACACATCTGTTCCCTTCACCTGGACCCCCTTCACCACCCAATCTTGACACCTGGCAGTGGACATGGGCCTAGCATCACCTTGCTCTGGGCGATCCCCTCCCTTTCCTCCCCTGCCTTCTAGCCTTGCATGTTGCGCTTACCCCAACTCAGCCCTCCTGAAACCTGACTCTTCGCCCTCCAGTCCTGGGGCCTGGCTACCGGCTGGATCCCCTGGTCCAGTTCCTCGTGACACATGTCTTCGTATGGTGTCTCTTTGTATTGGGTCTTACCTGGGGGCCCCTTGCTTTGGGTCCTCCACTCGGTGCCCTTTATGGTGCCCTCTGTCTCCTCATCCTAGCTCTGCACCTTCCTCGCCTTCCTTTAGCATTTTCCCTGTGAGAGTGGCCACTGGTGGGCCTCCTGCACCTTAGGTCACTTGCCTGGGCTCTTGATCGGGTCCTGGCTCCCAGCCCTCTCCACACTCACCACGACCCTGTGCCATGCAGTCTCGTTGTACTCCTCCTGGTCCTCATCCCTTTTCAGGCACCCTTTTCAAAGTCCCTGGCCAAGGATTCTCATCTGAACCAGGGCAGCTTATAGGAAATAGACCCCTGCCCCTGGTCTGGGCCCCTTGCTGTTTCTGGGCCCTTGGTCTGTCATCCTGAACTCTGACACCTGGTAGTGGCACTGGGTCTCAAGTTTGCCTCCTTCTTGCTGGATCCCCTGCCTTCCCTCCCTATCCCTGTCCAATGTCCTGAGCCCTCTTCCCTAGACATGCTCTCTCTTTCCATTCCGTGGCTGGGCTTTTATCTTGAGCCTCTGGTGGCCCTTGTTGCACAGCGCGTCCCTGTGTGTTGACTATGATTCCCTTCCTTTGGCCATGTTTCTGTTCCCCTTGGTGTCCCTGCACTGCAGTCCACTAGTGACACCAGTCTCCCCAGCCCTGCCTTTCCCTGCTATTCTTTGGCATGGTCACTCCCCTAAGTCCCTAGACTGGGCTCCTTGCTAGGGTTCTGGCCCCCAACCACCCAGCACCAGTCCTCTGACCCTTCCCACTATGGGAAAATGGTACACTCCTACACTGCTGGTGGGACTGCAAGTTGGTGCAGCCAATATGTAAAGCAGTATGAAGATTTCTTGGAAAATTGGGAATGGCACCACCATTTGCCCCAGCTATCCCTCTCTTCTGTCTATACCCAAAGGACTTAAAAACAGCATACTGCAGGGACACAGCCACATCAGTGTTCATAGCAGCACAATTTACAAGACCTAAACTGTGGAACCAACCTAGATATCCTTCAAAAGATGAATGGATAAAAGAAATGTGGCATATATATACAATGGAGTTTTACTCAGCAATAAAAGACAATAAAATCATGGCAGTTGCAGGTAAATGGATGGAGTTAGAGAAGATAATGCTAAGTGAAGTTAGTCAATCCCCCCAAAAACAAATGCCAAATGTTTTCTTTGATATAAGAAGGCTGCTTCAGTGTGGGATAGGGAGTGGGAGCATGAGACTAATAGACAAACTCTAGATAGGGAAGAGGGGTGGGAGGGGAAAGGAGGAGGCATGGGGTAATTAATGATGGTTGAATGTGAAGATCAGTATTATCCAAAGTACATGTATGAAGACAGGAATTGGTGTGAGTATACTATGTATACAACCAGAGATATGAAAAATTGTGCTGTATATATATAATAAGAATTATAATGCACTCCACTGTTATATATAAATAAAAAACAACAACAGAAAGAAAAATTAGAGCAAAAAGGCTGTAAGGGTACAGGCCAAAGACAGAAAGGTGAGTTTTTCCTGAGAAGAAGAGAGAATATAATTGAGGGATCAATTAAAAGGACTTAACTTTTAGTTGTAATGTTCTAATTTGATTAAATAGAGATAGAGCACTAGTGAGCACTGTGTGAGGAATGTATCGAAGATTCATGTGTCATTTAAAGTTAATTTAGAAATACCCACATGTCCACATCAAGAGCTTGGCAGGATGGACAACTGCTGGCATTCTGAGGGCAGCATAGCTCAATACTAAATGGTTGTGCATCAGAATTTTCAGAGCTTCAGGTGCCAGTCCTGCCTCCAGCAGAACTCTGATATGACTGGTGTTGTTGCCCTGAACTTCGTGCCTTTCTAAGGCTTCCCAGGTGATTCGAGCAAACAGCTAGGGCTAAGATCCATGCTGGGACTGAACAAAACAGATGTGATGGTCAAAATGGAGGTTGCAGAACGTTTTGGAACCCTGGGCTGGACGCTGGAACAGAATGAGTGGCTAACAGTCCATCCCTGCAGCAGTCTTGGTTTGAGAAGCATGTGGTCAGGGAAGATGTGGCAAGGTTGTGGCAGCTGGTGAACAACAGAGGGTCCTCTGACCTGTTGCACAACTTTGTTGTAGATCTTATTTCCAGATGAGATGCTTCAGAGCTCTACATAGATGGGGTAATTTTCTAGGGTGTATATGAATTATCTTGAAACAGACTTTGGAAAGTCTTTTGTGTTTTGAATTTTGTATTTTAAAATGTTGGGTTTGGACGGGGGTCTTTACTGGGCAACCTCTGAACCTCTGGCAACCTCTGGCAACCCCTGAACCAGCAGGAGCTGGAACTCAGCTGGGGGCAGGTGGAGATAGACATTCTTCAGGGTCACAAGCTGGTGATATGGTACAATGAGCTAAGTTCAGACTCTAAGGAAAGCATTCCCTTCGGGCTCAGGGGTGAGAACTGGCTGAGAAGCTTGCTGTTTGTTCTGGAACCAAAGAGTAAGAGAGAAGGGCCTGTCCCTGGGAAAAATCAAGAAACCTTGGAGCTGGGGAAATCAGTGCTCATAGGTCTGGTGCACTCATTGCACAGACTGGCGGAAAAGAAGCCAGGGAGATGGGGAGGCCAGGTTAGGCTTCATGCCCAGCTCTCTTTATCCCCAATTGTAGGACACTTGCTTCTATTTTGCTTTATCCCTATACTCGCCTATCAGATGTCTGTGTTGAGGGAATTCGCCTCTGGGTTTCAGAGAACCCAGAATTGAAATCATGGCTTTTTGAATCTCTCTTTGGCTTTGCTGGGGGAAATTTCTTATTTTCTGTTAATTAAAAGCTCTGTGAGAAGGCTTGCTCCAATTTGCCAGCTGCTAACATTTCACAAAACAAAATCATTCTGTTGAATGTATGATTACTTTACTGCCTTCCACCCCTGTGGGCTGGTGCCCTGCCCTACCTCACTTATTGCATGTTGGTGGCCATCTCCTGCTGCTTGGGAAGGGAAGTATGGGCCACTCTCACCTTACTGGGGTGTCCAGCTGAGATGAATGGGGTGTATTGCCATGAAACTTACCCAGAGTTGGTGTCATACCCCATTCTGATGCCAGACCCTGCAGGGGTCTAAGGATCGGCCTGTCCAACCATGTACATTTTGGGTTGGCCATTGCAGTGAGTCTGAAGTTTTCTCTCCTCATACCACTCTTTTAAATGTGTATTTCCCTAATGATCAATAATGGGTATCTTTTTGCTTATAGGCCATTTAAATATCTTTGAAGAAATGTCTGTTTAAATCCTTTGTTTCTTTTAAATTGGGCTATTTTGTTTTCCTATGATCAAGTTGTAAGAGAAACTGTGATAATAAGCATTTACTGTTTTAAGCTAATAAGGTTCAGGGAATTTATTACTGAAACTAATTATTTTTATTAATGAACTTACTATATTTATAGATGTGAATAACAAAAACATACACATATACAGGGTGAGGGGTAGTTGGCAGCTGGGACCTGGCTCAGAAATGTGCCCTATCTTCATTCTCCAGATAAGACTCTGCAGGAAACCCCATGAGACTCCTCTTCTGGGCTATCATCCAGTCCAGTGGTCCCTTACTTCAGCAGCAAATAGTGTGAACAGGAAAATTATTGTCTTCCTGAGAGGTCTATAAGGGAGGCTTGGAGGGATGGAGGGAGCTGTGTCCTCCATCACTCTCTGCGGAAACCAGAGGGGCTGAGCCTCCAGGGTTCAATGACCTCAGTGTCCCAGACAATGCAGGGGCTATCAGGGACCACAGAGCTCCCTGCTGGGAGGCTTTGGTGGTGACCCTGACAAGGCTCTGAGGCCTGGATCAGCCTGGAACCCCCACAGCCCATGTGGGCAGGATGGGAAGTGAGAGGCCTGCAGGCAGTGGGCACCTTGAGCTGAGGTGATCACCTGGAGCTGGGGCTGCTGTCCCACTCTCCTGCTGGGCCCTGCAGGGAAGAGGGAGGGGTGGGGCTGCAGGTCAGGACACAAGAGGCTCTCAGACACTTGACTGAACCATGTAAGGGGTCATCTAGGCCACCCTGCCCCACTCCAGGGTTTGCCTGAGCCTAGAGAAAGAAAGGATCCTCTAAGCTCCATCAAGACCCAGATCCCACCTCCCAGTGTCAGTGCTGCCTGTGACAGGGGAGAGAAAGAAGAAGACCCACGCTGGATAGAAATGGAGGCACTGGGTTCCCTCAGCTCTTAGTGCCTCTGGTGAGGATGGGGACAACTGGGGAACCCACAAGAACCTCAGTTTTTGTAGAACAGGATTTTTCTTCTCCTTAGAGGGAGATGCAAAACTTTACACCCGAACACAGTGTATGCTTATAAGTACATTTATGAAATTAAACCAACAGCTTCCTGGATGATATTTACCCCTAGTGTGATGGCCTCATCTGTCCTTCCCACCCCATCCCCATGTGTTCTTCTCTACTCTAGAGGCAAAGCAGGTGAAGCTCTGTGGGCATGTGTGAGGGGTCACCAGAGTCCTTCCAGGGTGAGTCCCAAACTGCAGCTGCTCTGGGTGTCTTCTCCTATGGCCCTGGGCTCTGGGCAGCAGAGACAATGCCCTATTCACTCTCTATCCTGGTGGCTCCTGGAAGAAACTGGCACTCTTAGAATCTGCAAACCTTGGAGAAGATCCTGGGGGCAAAGCCTGGTTTATGGGGAGGAAGGTTTGGCTCACATGCATCCAGCCAGCTATGGTAATTGACCTGTGGGGACTTCTCATTGCACAAATTGGGGTCAGGAGCTGTGGGTCCTGGCCCCTAGACTATGTTCCTTCCTTACTCTGACCCTTCCAGTCTCAGTTCCCAGGGCTGCCTTTGCTCTAGTTTAAATCACTTGTACATTTAATTCATTCCTGGTTCATGGCCCTGGGTTCTGCAGCCCTGAGTTTTTGGTATTAACTCTTAGATTCTAAAGAGCTGGCACAGAGACAACACAGAATCTCAGACTCAGAGTCTGGCCAGTCATGAGCATGTGTGGGTGAATAGAGGAGAGGCCCACTGCCCACTGGCCACTGGTGGAATAAGGGGCTTTGGTGCCAGCCAGACCTGAGTGTGTTTCTGCCTTTGCCACTCAGAAGCTGTGATTTGGGGTATGCTCCTTTGCCACTCTATACACTTTTCCTTATTTCTTTTTTTTAGTTTTAGATAGAGACAATATCTTTATTTATTTATCTTTATGTGGTGCTGAGGATGGAACTCAGGGCCTCACACATGCTATGCAAGCGCTCTACCGCTGAGCCATAATCCCAGTCCATGTTTCCTTATTTCTAAAATGGGGATAATACTGCTTATTTTGTAGGGTAGTGTGAGGAATAGGAAAAATGTATCTAATTTACAATTCATTTGAATTGATGTGAACTCAAAAATGGCACATGCTATGATTATTGTTAATTGTAATCACAATAATTCTAACTGGTGGATCTCAAAACAACTCTGGATAACTCTGTGACAGCTTTGGAGAGGATTTGGCTGCCATTGTTTGCATCATACCAAACAAAAAGAAAACTTTCATAAAAACTTCAGGGAGGAAGCAGATTATGTTTGTGAACAGGTTGAATAATAAAAGAAGAGGAAAAACACACACGAAACCAAGCAGAGGACACAAGCCCATGCCAAGCATTTTCTTTGGTTACAAGTGATAGCTGCATTCTTGGAAAATGAACAGAAAGACTCTGGTTCCAGCCAGAGCCCCTTGGTATGCTGGGAGGATATAATCCTGGCCTCTGAGCCACTCCCAGTTCATGCACCAGAATAAATACAGTATGTTGGGACAGAAGGATAAGAGGAATGGGAAAGGTGGGGTAAATCCATGTGAGTGAACAGAAGCCCTGTTCTTCCCTTCAGAGCAAACACAGAAAATAATTTAGGAAATAATTTGGTGGGGGGGCTCAGCATTTAAAAGCTAGCAGTCATTTTTGTTTAAATAATTGAATATGTGAAAATTTTCAGAATAAAAATGGAGTCTTTTTGTCAAACCCTAGCAATAAGAATACAACCATGCCAGGAAGTTATAAAGGAGAGGTCTCATACATGTGTGATTGTCACAAAAACTATGATTCAAAAAAGACTGTGCCAGAACTCAAACCTCACACAAAGGCCACCACAACCTTACATAGAAAATACTTGTGCAAGGATGCCTGCTCAGCAACTCTGTTTACCTTGGACTGACACCACCCTTTCATTGATCCTTGTATCCAAGTATTATTGTTTCAAAATATCTTATGTAATACTCTTTAAAAAACTAAAACAAAACAAAACAAACAACAAAAAAAAAAACCCTTCCTCTTGCCTCAATCTCCTTAAATACACCCATAGTTTCCCCTGGAATAGGTCTGCTTTTCTTCAGTAAACTTTATTAATCTTTAGAGAATTTCTGATGGTTATTTAGGTTCACAAGTGAAATACCTTCATGAGCGAACATAACATAGGATTTCAATTATCTGGATCAGAAAATACATATTTGGTGAATTACGGATTTTGAAAACAAAATTATGACATGATTGCCAATTTTGCTTTAAATTCGGCATTTCTCTTTATGTTCGCTAGATGGCGGAATAGGACCACAGCAGGTCCCCCAGTTCAGTGTCAGCTCTTCTCACACAGGGTTTAAAATGAGAAAACTGGGTTCCATCCAAGATTTTTCTTTTCCTCCCAGAAAGAATGGTCAAGAATTTATGCACGGTTTTCCAAGGACCCTCTGTAGTACACAGAGGTTTTTCATTTCCCTGTCTAAAGTTCTGAACCTGAGGCGTTTCTTATCTTGGAGAAAGGAACAGTATGAGAGAAAATTGACCCTAAGCCAGGGGCTGTTCTGTGAACTTCATTTATTTATTCTGCACAGGGAGACTCTAAAGTGTCACTTCTGTTTTGATTAAAAAGTGCCTTCATTTTGTTGCCTAGACATTCTCTAGCCATATATATTTCAAATGTGACTACCAGGCTCAAATGAAGGAACAGTCTGGGAGAGTAAATCTAGTGACACTAGAAAGAGACCTCTTTGGAGGTGCTCAACTTTTCATTCCTGGCAGTGAGGACTAATGTGATAGAGTTCTCTACTTCTTGAGCAAAGAGGCAGATAACATCTAGATAACTGACGTAACACACAGCCTGATTCAGAAAGAAAGACCCAGAGCTGTGGGAGCTAGTGATCACAATAGCCAGAGGCCAAGGCCTCCTTCCTTCCAATCTGGTGATCTGGCTTCCAAGTAACACAGCAGCAGGAGGGCCACTGAATCAGCATCTTCCAGGTTCCTCACCTGGATGTAAGCCTCACCAACTCCTAACAGCCATGCTTTGATGCAGGGCACACAAGGCAATTGCACTGAGTCACTGAGGTTATTTATTCAGGCCTTATCTCTGCACCAACATTCTGTTAAAGGAAGTGAAGACTAACACAGAAATATAAACCTTAGTGCTTTGCCTCTATAGAGTTTGTGATGAAAAAGAACGTCCATTGCTGATTTTAGACAAACTGGTTCTAGAAAAGAAAACTAGTTTGTTCAGCATGAGAATTCAGACTTGGAGCTGGTTTCTGATAAGTCAGAATTAAATGGGATCCAAATGTCTTCCTGTTATGCATTGAATTCAATAGAGAAAAGTTTTTCCACATGTGGAGGGAATTAAATTCATTCTGGTTGAGAGCTATAAGGACAGTCTCTGAAAGTGCCACCTCCTTATGGTGCCCCCCCCCATCCCTACCCTGTGATTTAGCCAAACCATGAATCAATTGAGCACACATAATGGGGAGAAAACTGATTTTTGTATCAGAAGAGAATCTCCCTTAGGATTTTCACTCATAAATTCATCCATTCCAGTTTAACTACTTCCTGTTCCATAACCAGGTTAAACTTGTACTTCATGATCCTCTACAGACTTTAAATCAAATCAGGGCATTTCTCTGTTCAAACCCAAAACCTTTTAATGATTCACTATTTTGGTAAAGCCAAGTTCTCAAAAAAAAAAAAAAAAGGCTTAAAGAATCTTATATAGTCCTATTTCTCATTATTTATCTCTCTAGTGTCATCTGATTTCTTCGTTTTCCTTTTTCTTTTTCCAAGAATTATTTCTGCCCTTTGAAGCACCCCACCTCACTCCCTCTTTCTTTCTGTTTTTTCACATCATGACTCAACAAATATAACTTTCAGATCAAATGCTGGTTTTGTATGGTCCACAGCTGAAAATAGTATTTGCATCTTAAGTGGTTGAAAACATTCAGAAGATGAATAATATTTTGTGACACATGGAAAGTAAATGAAATTTAAATTCCAGTGATCACAAACAAAGTTTTATGGGAACAGCCATGGACACTGTTTCCTTCTTGTCTATGACTGATTTTGTGCTACCAGGACACAGTTGAATAATTGTGACGAGACCATGTGATGCATAAGCCTGAAGTGCCAGCCATGCCTTGAAAGGTGGTGCACACCTGTAATGCCAGCAGCTTGGGAGGCTGAAGCAGGAGGATTGCCAATTCAGAGCCAGCCTCAGCAACTTAATAAGCTATTGAGCAACTCAGTGAGACCCTGTCTCAAGACAAAAAAAAGGGGGGGGGGCTGGGGATGTGACTTAGTAGTTAAGTGCCACTGAGTTTAAATACACAAGAATGTATTTATGATCTGGCCCTTTACAGAAAATTTTTCTGATCCCTGAGTAAGGTCAGTATGATATCACTCTCTTTCACATCTCTCCAATTCTACCCACCCTTGAAAATTCAGGTCCAATCATCCTCTTCCAAATGTTACATCTTTAACAGATTCAGCCAAAATCAATAGCACAGCCTTGATTTATTTCCCAAAATAGAATTACTATTAAATCAATTCACTTAATGTTTATTGCCTTTCTGCAAAAAGCCCATGCATAATAATTGGTAATTAGGATAGAAAATAAACTGGTTGTAATCCTACCACAATTCACAATAATTAAACTGTGGAACCAACCTAGATGCCCTTCAGAAGATGAATGGACAAAAAAAAATGTGGCTTATACACAATTGAATATTACTCAGTAAAATCTTGGCATTTGAAGTAAATGAATGGAGTTGGAGAAGATAATACTAAGTGAAGTAAGCCAATTCCCCAAAAACAAATGCCAAATGTTTTCTCTGATATAAGGTGACTGACTCATAGTGGGGTGGGGCTGAGGGAGCATGGGAGGAATAGACAAACTCTAGATAAGGCAGAATAGTGGGATGGGAAGAGAGCAGGCAGGAGGTTAGCAATTATGGTGGTATGTGATAGACATCATTATCCAAAGTACATGTATGAAGACATGAATTGGTGTGAACATACTTTCTACACAACCAGAGTTATAAAACTGTGCTCTATATGTATAATATAATTGTAATGTATTCTATAGTAATTTATTTTTAAAAATCAGGGAAAAAAATAGCAGAATAATGACTGCCAGGGGCCCAGAGGTGGTTGGGCTGTGGACTGGTAAGGTGCTGGTCAAGGAGACCAAATTACACTTAGATGGGTGGGTTGAGTTTAAAGGGTCTACTATCCAATATAATGACTACAGTTAACAACATAAAACATAATGACTACAGTTGGTAATGTTATATACACTTGAAAATGACTCAGAGAGTCAATTTTAAGTGTTCTCATCAGAAATAAGTAATGAAAGAGTGTATAGTTCAATAGCTTGACTCAGCCATTCTTCAGTGAATATGTTTCAAGATATGTTGTATGCCATAATCATGTACAAGTTATCATCATCATCATCATCATCATCATCATCATCATCATCAGGGATTGATCCCAGGGTTGCTTAACCATTGGGTCACATCCCCAACATATTTTATTTTTTATTTTGAGACAGAATTGTGTCATAAAGCCCATCCTGTTAATGAGGGAAACTGGGAGATTTAGTTGTGTAGATTGATACCTCCTTCCCCAAATTGGAACTCTGTTACCAGAAAGAGAAAGAAATAGAAATAGGCTGAGCAACCAGCACTGCCTGGTTTAATTAGCACTGGGCCTGAGAGTGGATAACCATCACCAAACTTCTCCCCATGCCATCTCCCCAGTCATCATATTATATGGTCTCTTTATTAGCCTGCTTTCTCTGGCTCTAACAAATTACCCAAGAATGGGTACTTTATTAAGATATGAGGTTTATTTAGCTGAAAGTCCAATATTTGGCAGTCCCTGTGACTCACCTTTGGTGAGAGTGCTCACAAAATGCTGAATGCCATCATGGTGGGAGGACAGGCAAAGGGTCGAGACTTCATAACCAGAAACTGGTGAGGATGAATCTTGTACTTTTTAGAACAAGCCTCTGTCACTGGAACCCATGGAATCCATGATAATTTTACTACTCCCTTCCAAGGGCCTCATCCCCAGTGGCACAATTACTTCCCTCTAGGCCCCACCTCTTGCAGGTGCTACCAGCTCAACACTGCCACACCCAGGACCAAGCCTCCAGCCTATGAACCTTTGAGAGACAAACCACATCCCATCCTCACCACCTCCAACAAAGCCACCATTGTAAGAGAAGGATGTCCCAGTCTACAGGTGTGTATGTGAGGGCAGGGGAGGGTTGCTCTCAGAGGGCACTGGAAGCAGCCAGAGCTCTCATTCTGGAACCTTTCCGATGTCACACTTGTAGTCATGGTACTCTGGGTGCCAAGCCAGGAGAAGGAGTGGTTGGCTCTCGTTTGTTTGAGAGCAGGCTCAGCATGAGTATCTCAAATACTTTCTGGTCCCCACCTGCACCCCCAGCCAGATCCTGGCTTTTCTCGAACCTTTGGGCTTGTTTGACTATGGCAGCACTGGTCTCTCTAAGCCTAGTGTTCTTCACGTTTCCCTTAGTCTCCATGCCAGCTGTCGGTTTTCTCATCAAGAGACAGATGGGAAATAGACAGTGAGAGTGCAGAGGCAGGGAAGTGGAGGGAGGCCAGGAGGGGAAGGAGGATATTTAGTGTGAAGCACAGAGATGTGGGGAGCCTATCAGGGAACTCTGAGAGGCTGGTAATCCTGGGGACATTTGGTGGAGGGAATGGGGTCTGTCTCTAGCCTGGATAATCAGATCTGAGTCTGATCTCAGGTGAGCTGAGCCTCACGGAAGCTCCAGGTTGCCCCAGACTAGAACTGAGTCTGGTCCTGATTTCAAATGCCGAGCACTGGCCCAAGATGGAGAGTGGGGCTTTCCTGTGGCCACGGGGCTTCTCTGCCTCCTCAGTTTGTACAGCCTCATTTTTATGAATGCTTCATACCCAGGCATCTTACATAGAGGTAAGGCCTCAGACCCTTGGGAGAGGAAGGTGGCACCTCAAGGGCTGGTGCCTATGGGGGTTATTTCTAAAGGGCTGAGGCCCCCTGTGACCTCAGGATCCCTTCTTACCCTGGCATCATTACTTGGACCCTGGCACTTCATTTCCCAAGCCACTGAATTATGAAAAAAACAGAATCCTGGAGAATTCCCAGTTGCTTTAGAATAGAGGCCTGGGCAGACTGTCATGAGAAGCCACAGGCTCTTCCAAAACCACGCACTTCACTCTTCCTCCTTCCCATTTCACACATGACTCCAAGCACTGATCACTATTCCAAAGGAATAGTGTAGATTTTCAGCTCCATGTAGATTTCTTGTGGCTGGAAAGTCCTTCTCTCTGACTGCCCGATCATCTGAGTGGTCAGTTTGCTCAACAGGGACCAGGATTCCTCTGCCCACCTCCTCCCCATCTTCTTGTTGCCCAGTGATGCTATGGGTTGCCCTGAGTAGCAGAGTGATATAAGGGCCTTCTCCACTGCCCAAACCTCTTTCCCTGCCAGGTGCTTTCGAGCAGGACCCTTAGGCTTCCTACATGGCATGAGTGAATGGCAGGTTATAGAAAATACTGTGGTGTTCCACCTGTTATTTTCACCACCTGCCCTGAACCTTCCACTGCAAAAGCTGTGACATCTGTGTGGAGGTGATTGCTACTCCTCCCTGTCCACTCACCAACCTATCTCCAGGCACCTGGCTAGAACCAGGAACCTCACATCATGAGTGGGCCAGGTGGGGGTATCAGACCATGTTCCCAATCTGGTCTAAGTAGCTCTCAGCCACTGTTGGTCACTTACGTGTAATCACCTGTGTGTCTGCATCTGTCCAGGGAGGCTGGCCTTGTTTGCACAGGTGATGATATGCAAAGAGCATCACAACTGTACTGAGTCTTGTGGAGTCAGGAGGAGGAAAATCAGTGACTGTCCCCTCCCCTGGCTTGTTGATAGTAGATCCCCAGCCCTTTAGGCTGACTACTGCCATGTCCTAGGGAATCTTAGCCGGTCTTGGTCTGGGTGTCCCAGTTGGAGGGTTTCCTGGATTCTGAGTGCCTTTCTCTGATGTGTACACCCTGCTTGGGTTTCCAAGTGCAGATGCCTGGTTGGGCAAGGGTGTTTTTCATCCTCATCCAGTGTCTGAGAAAACAGAGGCCCAGAGATGTTCTATCCTGCTCCAAGTGATACCAGGCAGGTCTTGTCTCTAAAGACCTCACTCAGGACAGGTGAACTGATGAGCGATCTGGCTAACTGTGCTCTAACCATGGAAATACCAGGTTCTCCTTGATATTGGAACCTGTGTGTAGGGCCAAGAGCAGGTGGCTTAGAGGGCTGAATTGGGGGATGCCTCAGAATTAGGGGGTGATGGAGGCCAATCCAGACAGATCCTCAGTCCTGCCTTCTCTCCCCTAGGAGTTCTACCACAATTGCAGGTGAGTGAATAACTGCATGGGGCACCAAAACATCTGGCTTTACCTGCTACTCCTCCTGTGCCTGTGCCTCTACCTGGGTGCTGTGCTGGCCACCTGTGTTGTTTTCATCATGCAGAGGAGGCACATGGCATTCCTGGACTATACCATGATGTACCCAAACAGTCTCAAGGGCTCAACCTGAGAAGAACTGTTTGTGGTGGGGAAGGAGGTGCAAAGAGCCAAGTAGGGACAGAGGATACCAGGGGTAGGGCTAGAGAGAGAAGTCACATGGGAGGACTTGTGAAGGAGATGTGGAAGGCCAGTGGGGTCAGTGACATGGGCTGGGTAGGATGCCTCTGGAGTTAAGAATCTAGGGGGGGGGGCTGAGAATAGGGTAATAAAATTTGAAAAGGGACATGTGGGCAGACAGTGTGGTGAAGTGAGGTTTCACTTGGGTGTACTGAACTAACTGACTAGTCCAGGAAGGGAGAGTGGATGGGCGGTGCTAGCTGGGGTGGGAGGGAATGAGGGAGGAGTTGGGTAGAAAAGCGGGGCCAGGGAAGAGCTCTTCCATGGCTTCACTTCTTAGCCTGTGCACAGTGTCCTAGTGGCTGTACATGCTGGGGCCTTCCTGCTAACCCTCACCCTGCAGTTTTTCATCCAGGGAGTGGCTGTGGGCACTGCCAGGCAACCCTACAAGGAACAAGTAAGTGGTCTGAGTGCGTGTGTCCTTGACTGTGTGGAGGTGTCTTATACCTCTTCAATTAGGCACTTTGTGTGCTTTCTCCACTGCCCTTGGCCCTGATGTTGCTTCATGAGTCCTTCCAGACCCACCTCTGAAGATGCAACTGAGATGTCTCTATACCCTGGAGCTTGGTGGTTATTCTCCCTCCTGAGTGCATTGCATTGAAAGCCTACTGTGTGCTAGGTGGCAGTTATTTGAGGGATGGGTGTAGAGATGAGTAAGTATGTCATGCAGTTGTGTTGATGAGCAACCTGCAATCAGAATAACACCGGGAGACACCCAGGAACACTGAGAAGAGGGGTCAGTCCTGAGTGGTGTAAGAGACTGGAAGAGACTGGGAGTTTGGCGAAACCCACACTGTAGAGTAGAACATGCCACTCTCTGTGTCCTGTGTGCTTTTGGAGAGGAGACAGGAGGGCATTGACTGTGAGAGGTACAATTTTGCAGAAAGGCCCAGAAAACTGAAAGTAGGGTGTTAACAGAATGATGAAGAAATGGATCTAGTTCAAGCACAAGTTGGCATGACGTTGACCCCAAGGGGATCAAGATTGAAAAGACACAGAATGTCAAGTGTGGAATGAAGTTTTCAAGTAGTGGAAACCTGGGAGCCATGGTAAAATTTTGTAAAAATGTCAATTATTGAGGGTAATTACAAACAGTAAAATTTACCCTTTTTAGTCTCCAGTTAGGGATTTTGACAAATGACATCGTGTACTCTCCACCAAGATCAAGGTTAACCAGTTTCATTACCCATGAAAATCCTTTCATCTCTTGTTGTCAAGTTCTCTCTCTGAGTCCTTGTGGTGTTTTTCTTTCCAGAATCATGCATAAATGGTGTTGTGGGCTTTCTAGTCTGGCTTCATTCACTGAGCACAACACATTTGAGATTCATCTATGTAGTTGCTCATATCAGTAGTTTATTTTCTTTTGTTTCTGTGTAGTATTGTATTTCCCTGCAGATTATTTATATATTCACCAATTGAAGGATTTTTACTTTGCATCTAGTTTATGGCAGTGTTTTTTTTTTTTTTGGTCTATTTTGTTTTGTTTTTGTACCAACAACTGAACCCAGATGTGCTTAACCACTGAGCAACATTCCCAGATTCCCACACCCCCCCACCCCCTGCAACTTCGTTTTCTTTTTGAAAAATATTTAAATTTTTGAGAAAGGGTCTTACTATGTTGCTTTAGGCCTTGTTGAGTTACGAAGTTACTAAGTTTCTGAGGCTTTGAACTTGCCACCCTCTTGCCTTTGCCTCCCAAGCCACTGAAACTATAGGCAGAGGCCACTATGCACAGCCAGTTTTGGGCAGTTACAAATAAAGCTGCTAGAATAACTATTGGTGCACGGACATTTGGAAATAAGTTTACATTTCTGTTGGATAAATTGTTAAGGGTGGCATTGCTGAGTCATAAGGTAAACCTATGTGGGATTTTTAGGAAAAACAACTGTAGCATTTCTACTTTCTACCAGCAATGAATGAGAATTCCAGTTGCTCCACATCCTCACTAGCTTTTGAAACTGTCACTTGTTACTATTCTTTCTTGTTTTCAAATTGTAGCCTGTCAAATAAATGAGTAATGGTACCTCACTAGGGCTCCAGACTGTATTTTCCTAATGACTAATGATGTTCAGCATATTTTCATGTCTTCTCAACCATGGGTATATTGTTGGTGAACTCTTTGCTCCAATCTTTTGCCCAATTTTTTTTAAAAAAAAGGGTGTTTTTTTTTTTAAATTGTGTTTCAGGAGTTCTGTCTACTGGATTCAGATCTATGTTTTGCAAATCTTTTTTTGCAGTTCATGGCTTGTCATTTCATTTTCTTCATATCATCTTCCAAAGAGCAGGAGTCCTTAGTGTTGCTATTTTTCCAGCACTGGGGATTGAGACAGGGTGCTAGACCACTGCGCTTCTTCACCAGAATTCGTTGTTGTTCACTCTTAATGGAACTTCATGTCCTGTGTGAGGAACAGTTTCACTGCTTTCTTGCCCAACTTGTGTCTTTATTGATTTTTCTTTGAGCTTTGACTAGGAATGATAGGAGTAGGTGTCTCTGCCATGGGATTCCTTTAGTATGGCAATCACTTGACTAAAGGCTCTTTCAGGAAGACTGGTGGGAAGCATCAGTGGGGGAGGGGAAATTGAAGACCCTGAGAAAGCTGAACAGACAGAGGAGCCTGTCTGCTTATCACCTTCCATTTTTTTTAGTCAATAGCCCACCAGTGCCATATATGGTTCCCTCCCACCTGTGACTCCTGTGCTTGACCCTTATTCCTCAGCCCTGTGGTCTGCCTGTCTTCTCCTCTCTCCAGCTTCTAGTATCACCATTGAGTTTGCCTGGCAGATTTTTCCTTCCCTCATCCTGTGGTTCTTTCAGCCCCAGGTTAGGCCATACGCCATTGCCCTTCCTCATCTGCTTAGAGTGAGGCCCTCCAAGTCCAGGTTCCCCATGTCTCAAGGAACCTAAATGCGGTCTGCACTCTGGGATTCTTCAGACAGGGCTCCTTTCCATTACCTGCAGCACCTATTTCAGGCACTGATCCCATGCTCCAACTTTTACTCCCACCATACTCCATTCCCTGACTGCAACTCCTTCTGGAGTCACTTTTTTGGTGGTTGGTGGCAAAGACTCTGGCAAAGACCATGTAAGTTCAAATCCCAGCTCTAGAACTGACCAGCAGGAAGATCTTGGGTATGCTACTTAGCCCCTGGTCACTCAATTTCCCTAGCTGTATAACAGGGAATTGTGGGTTAATTCATTAGCTGTGAGCTGGGTTGCCTACATGGTTCCTGGGATACCCTCTCTCTGCTCTACCCTGGCCACTCCCCATGGTGCTCAGGGCCTTGTGTTGCAGCTGCCCTTACTATTGAAAGTAGGAAAGCCATGCTGTTTGCAGGGTGCTTTCCATCCTAAGTGGGTTTTATTTTTTGCTACTCAGTAATGAACCCTGGGGCACTTTACCACTGAGCTACATCCCCAGTCCCTGCTACTTTTTATTGTAAATCTGGGTCTCGCTAATTTGCTGGGGCTGGTCTTAAACCTGCCTCAGTGTCCCAAGACACTGGGATTACAGGTGTGTGCCACCATGCCTGGTTGGACTGAAGCATTTTTGAGGCCCTGAAATATTTCTGATGGGGGTGCAACTCAGTGGCAGAGTGTGTGTTTAGCATGTGCAAGGCCCTGAATTCTTCAATCCCCAGCACACAAAGAGAAAACATCTGAATCAATGAGTGAAGTCCCAAACAGAAGAATCAACATTTGGGGATAGAAGGAAAGAGAGAAAGGAATAGAGAGAGGCCTGGTGCCCTGATCCCCCGGGATAAGGGGAAGAAGGAGAGGCAGCAGGAAGTTGGTCAGAAGATGGGGCAAGAAAAAGATGCCGCTGGATTTTGGTCCTGTGGAGTGTGAGGGTGTTGAGACACACAATTGGAGCAGGAGCCCCAGGAGTGGAGCCAGTGGGAGAGGCTGGTCTTGGTGCCTCAGAGCTATTGGATTCCAGTTGTGTGTGATAGGGTTTCATGTGGGGAGAGGAAGGTATTCAAATTTACTGCTGAGTTCTTAGAAATTTATTGTCATTCCTTAAGCATTTTGTATACCTTATGTACAATCAATATTTCCTATGCATGATACATATCTAACCATACATTCTTTCTCTAAATTTAAAAATTCTGCAACTTTTTAATACTCTGACATTAATTTATTCCTTCTGGTACTAGGGATTGAACCCAGGGGTGCTTTAACCTCCAAAGCTACATCCTAATCCTTGTTATATTTTGTTTTGAGATAGAGTGTCACTAAATTGTTGAGGGCCTTGTTAGTTGTTGAGGCTGGCCTTGAACTTGTGATCCTTCAGCCTCAGAATCCCAAGTGCCTGTGATTCTGTGTGCACCATTGCAACTGGTGGTATATTGATTTCTTAAGTGCTGTGAACACCATAAAGGAGGCAGAACCTCATAGAGGAAAATGATTCATATTTCTTTTTGTACATATTCCAGGGCTATTCTGATGTGGAATCGTCTTTCCATCAGTGGAGAAGAGTGTTGGATAGAGGTGCTGGATAGAGGTGGATAGAGGTGCTACTGGGCCACTTGCCATTATAACAGAGTATTTGGTAATAAAGCTCATGAAGTTGGATTGAAACTCCACCTGGTCTGGAAGTAGGAGGGGTCGAGGGTGATGGATGAACTCAGGGGAAAGAGAAAGTAGAATAAGGGAGAGGAGAAGACAGTCAGTGTCCAGGGAAGGACATGACCTTTGAGCTTGACCTTTCTGCTTTGTGTACTGAAAGTCTTCAGCCCAGATTTTCCTGGAAAATATGATTTTTGACTAGGGAAATATGTCTGGGCATCCCCTGCTGCTACTAGTCTCCCAGATAGTTAAATTCAATGAAGTAAATTTTTAGAAAAAATCGAGAGATAAAAGAGTAAAGTGGGAGCAGGGTGGTGACACCATCTTTGGATGAGTTGAGCAGAGCAGCACTAGAAAGATCTTAAAAGGTACCTGGAAGGATGACGTTAGAGGACAGGTGTGGCCAATGGAGACAGAGCAAGGATCCTGCAAACAGAAGTGCAAGGGGATGAGGAGCCCTGAGAAGGCAGGAAAGGTGTGTGCTGAGTCAGCACTGTCTGGGGAGAACTGCTCACAAGTGGGTCTAGGGAGGTCACTCTTCCTTGGAGCCTGGGAAGGCAGAAGGCCCTGGTCACTCTTGGAGCCTTGTCATGTTGAGCCCTGGCTTAACTGACCAACTTAGTGAGGGTCACTGGGAGAATGCTTTGCCCAGTCCTGCTGACTCTGAGCTCCTCTTTTTTTCCTCATCTCCCTCCAGCATGATAACCCATATCATGCGGGCTGCAGAAGAAACTGTTTCATCATTCTCTGCGCTCCCTTGGGACCCAAGTGAGTTGGTAAACCAAGGACTCAAGAGGGTCTAGTGGTATTGTATGAAACTGAGTCTATTTTCCTGGTTTCTGTCCCCAGCTCTCAGGCCTTAACACTTCCTGTTCCTTTGCTTTGGGGTTTTCTCCAGGGCACTCTGGGAGTTTCTGGGAATTTCACTCTTCCTTGGTGTTTTAGGTTCTTGCCCCAAGAAATGTGGTAGAGTGAAATGGCAGCCTGGATGAGAGCCCTGGGCTCTGTGCTGTCCTAGCTGAGTGATGAGACCAGGCCAAGGTGGGTAGTGACTCCTTGGATTTGGCCTGTTGCTTCCCAGGTACATGTCAGAGGCTGTGTGCCTTCAGGTAGAGCAGGGCACAACCTGGGGGCCAATGTAACATCTTAAAGACCTCTTTGGGCCCAGATCTGCAACTCAGGCCCTCCCAAGGTGTGGCAAGTCTGCACCCTTACAGAAGGTAAGGAGTATCGGGTGAGCTTTGAAACATTTGAGTCTGTGGTTGCACGTGTGTTGGGGGAAGCTCCTGATGCCAGGCTGGCCCTGAAGCTGAAGCCCTTGGAGCCTAAGGAGTGGAATTATGGACCTGGAGAATGTAGGGTCCAGGTCACAGGGCTTCAGTATACACCCAGTTGTCCCTGGAGAGACAAAGAGAAAAGACTGCACTGCTAACTAGCTGGTTGGCCTTACCTTCCTCAACCATTAATGAGGTCTGAGATTAGTCCAGTAGACTCTAATGTTTTAAAGTAAATTCTTTTTTTTTCATTGGAAATTTTTACTCAGTCTCATATGCAGCAGATGGAGTAGAGTATTAGAAGTGCAGTGGGGTGGGTAACACCCAGTGCCCCCCCAAGGGCCCTTGCAATGACTTGTGGTGCCAGCTCTCTACCTTTTCCTGCCTCCAGGAGATGAGGGACTTGACTGTGAGCCGTGGGGTGGAGGTTAGGGAGAGCCCCCATGTCCTGACTCTGTGTTTATCTTCCTATCAGGCCAGTGCTGCAACATCCTACCCAGTGATGCCAGGATGTGAGCCCTACATCAAGGTCTCTTGGGCCTGAGCCCTCACTGAATCCCCTGTTCAAGCTGCCATGACCCCCACAGTTATCTAATACTTATAAAATACATTTTTTGTTGGTTTTTATCACTTCTCTCTGTTTGTTCTATGTTCGGAGAAGCAAGTTTCCTGTGGGTGTGGGGAGGCTATGAGGGGCTAGACAGAGCCCTCCTGGAAGGGAAGATCCTTTCTCTCTGGAGACCCAAGCTCAGGAACCAACACTGTCTGGCTTTTTGACCTTGGGAAGACACTTAGCATTTCTCTCATCCTTAAAATACGGCAACAGTAATAATCACAGTGACTGACCTGTCTGGCTTCCTGGCAAGGGCTGGAGATGCAAGGAGAGAAAACTGACCAACCTGGAAAATACCAGTGCACAAAATAGAAATAGAACTTATTTACTAGTAGTTCTAAATTGTGTGTGCATATGTGTGTATTCTTTAGGAGTGTGTGTGTGTGTGTGTGTGTGTGTGTGTGAGAGAGAGAGAGAGAGAGAGAGAGAGAGAGAGAAAGAGAGAGAGAGAGAGAGAGAGAGAGAGAGAGAAAGAGAGAGAGAGAGAGACAGAGAGAAAGAGAGAGAGAAAGAGAGAGAGAGAGAGAGAGAGAGAGAGAGAGAGAGAGAGAGAGAGAGAGAGATTGTGTGGCACTGGGGATCAAATCAAACCCAGGGCTTCATGCATGGTAGGCAAGAGCTTCATCACTGAGTTACTTCCCCAGCCCTTTTTTTTTCAAGACATGCTCTCACTAAATTGGCCAGTCTGAACTCCAACTTGTGGTCCCCTGTCTCAACCTCCCCCATAGCCTCCCAAATTACAGGAGTTACCTACCATGACTATCTTAGTGTTTTCTATATGCAAGATCTTGCCACCTGCAAATAGTTTTTCTTCTTTCTTTCTCACCTGAATATCAAATATTTTTCTTGCCTAATTTCTGTGGCTATAACTTTTAATAAATATAATAAAATATTTTTTAAATGTCCTTTATAAGGTTGAGGAAGTTACCTTTTATCTGTGTGTGTGTGTGTGTGTGTGTGTGTGTCTTTTTTAATTATGGAAAGTATTAGATTTTGTCAAATGCTTTTCTGTACCAAATGATCATGTATGATATTTTTCCTCCACTATTAATGTGGTGTACTACATAATTGACAATTTCTCCAAGTTTTAGTGTTTAATAATTAATAGCTTGACTGATCAGGTGCAAGACACAAAGATACTATGTTCAAGAAACTGAGGGGAAATTACTCTTTAAACTATCTACATAGTATGTGATAAGAATGGACGTTATAATATAAAACTTTTCAACACATAATAGCTGCAGTAAAACATTTTTAGCTTAGGAAAATGGTATTCAAAATTTCAGTGTAAACTACTAGCAAACTTCAACTCATTTGTATGGAAACTCTCTTATTTCTGTTTTCAAACTCTTCCACCCCAGTATGAGTTATAATGTCTGCTTTTTTCCCCAACACAAGTGTGATTACCAATATTGTCGATTCTTATAATGATCTGATGAGACATGGTTGGACATGTATCTTTTTAAAAATTTTTATATATTTATTTATTTTTTCTAACATGTATCTTGCATTCATTGCAAGAGCACCACCAAGGTGATCCTGCATGATGTTGGAGTCAGTCTTGGCCATCTCCCCAGTTCCCATTTTGGTGATGATGTCTCAGACTATCACCTATACAACAATTTTTTTGGGGGGGGGGATGTACTAGGGATTTAACCAGGAGATGATTTATCACTGATATTTGTCCCCAGTCCTATTAATTTTTTATTGAGTCCAGGTCTCATTAAGTTGCTGAGGACCTGACTAAGCTGCTGAGCCTGGCCTCCAAATTATGATCTTCCTGTCTCAGCCTCCAGAGTTGCTGGAATTATAGACATGTTTCACCATGCCCAGCTATACTCTATTTCTTTTACCAGAAACACTTTGTTCTGAATCATAAAACCTACTACTCCGTTTATATCCTTTAAGGCTTTCCCTGGGGATCCAGTTTCCTCTAGAAAATGTTTCCAGATGGGCAAAGGGTCCTCCCTTTCCTCCCACTTCCCTGTGTGTGAGTCCATGTGTGGGCCTCAGGATGAGCATTCTGGGTCATTCTGGCTGTCCGCAGCTCTCATCTGTACGCTGTTTGTCTTCTCTTCCACAAAAAGCCCAACATTCTTTCAACAATCTCCTGACTTACTCTAAGAGTGTTTATTTATATGGTTGATTTATTATATGTAAGATTATATGGGTTTTAAATTTTGAATGTGTGACTCTTAGTCCACAGGTTATTGGGGTGGGGTCCTATGTATTTTTGCAGTTACAACTGAGACATGGGAACTTAAGTGAGTAGTACCTGAAAGGAAGATAAACTTGTGTAGGCATTTGAGCATACAATATATGCAGTATTCCATCTATTGGCTGCTTCTGCTCAGGATTGATATTTGGAATGGATGGAACAAAAGATCAGATGAGATTTGTTCTCTATTCAACAATGAATTACCTGAGTATTGATTAATGCTGGTGGTTTTATAACAAGTTGTAGATATAAATTATAAATTAGTACTCTTTGTGGTTCGATGGGCAAATAATGTTTTATAGTTTGAGGGAATAAACTCTACACTTTGCACTGAAAGTAAATAATACTGAGTGCTGAGCCATGCCCCTGTGTGGGATCTATAATAAAAATGGAAGGATTGAAAAAAAACATGATGTGGTGCTCTAAAGAAGCAATCATGCCAGGCGCCTGGCACATGTCTATAATCCCAGTAGCTCTGGAGGCTGAGGCAGGAGGATCTCAAGTTCAACAACAACCTTAGCAATTTAGTGAGGCCCTAAACAACTCAGTAAAACCCTATCTCTAAATAAAATATAAAAAAGAGCTGGGGATGTGGCTCAGTGGTTAAGCACCTCTGGGTTCAATCCTCAGTTCCAAAAAAAAAAAAAAAGGATACGACATAGATTTTAAGTTTTAATTTTGCTTTCTAATAAAGCAAATTTTTCTGGGGTAGGAAGAGACATGTCTCTAACTGTACAGCAGCATATAAGTTCATTAAGATAAATTTCTCTTAAGACACACTCTCTGATAGATAGGCTCTGCTTTATGCTATGCTTTTCTCTCCTCCTCCTCTTCCTGTTCTCTTTCTCTGAACTCCCCTCATGCCTGACAGCAGCAGTAAGTGCCACTCCAGGTCCTCTTCCTGGTTCATCCAACTTTCTCCCTGGGGAAAATTTTGTAGGGTGGCTTTTATTGAGTGGAGTTATTTAAAATGTTAAGGTGGAGGGTTAGGAAAAGGATACATTATGAAGAAAATGAGGACAGGTGCTAACAAAATGAGGCAATGGTGAAGCATAAATGAATGCAAACTTCAGACAGAGAAGGGTTTGTCTTTAAGGATCTCAGCTCTTGACACCGCCCCACCCACTTCCCTGCCCTCCCATCCTGATGGGAACTGCAGGAGGAGCTGTGCCAGGAAGGCCAGTGAGCACCTTGGGGACTGATGGTAGCAGTTCTCTGCTCTGAACTGCCACGGAGTGTGGAACCTGATAAAGGTGACATAGTTAACCAGGTATCTTGGTGTTTCCATTTCTTCTGTAAAACAGGGAGATCATTTCTCCCTCATAGTTTGTTGGGAGGCTTGAAGAGTTACCAGTGATGTGAAGAACTTGGAACATCCTGGAGTGCAGTACACATGGGAAAGGAACCTGCCAAAGGAGACCTTTGTTTCCTCAAGGGCCAAGAAAAACACTGACAAGACAAGAATGGCATTCAGAATAACAAGCAGACCCATCAGCAAGACAACTGTGTCTCAAGAGCGCTGACTCAGGAGCGATGGAGAAAAGCAAGAGTCTGAACTTTCTGAGACCTGTTTTATATGTCAGCTTTTTTATTGGTTTGAAATTCTGCACAAATTAGGTCCTGAGAATTTTAAATGGGTTGTAACATAACTCCTTTAAAATACATTGACACTCTATAATCCTTTTTATAAACTTAATATTCGGGCTTATGTTTGTCTATTTGTCCATTTGGCTGTTTCCTGCCTTTATTCCTTGAAACCAATAAACAGAATTGTGCACTCCTGCTTACCTCTGACCAAACACATAAACTAGTTTATGTAGCTGGGGATCTTGTCACTGAATTGACAGAGTAGGTCTTAAGTTGCCAACAGAGAGATGGCAACATAACCAAAGTTTTCCCTTTGCCCAGCATTCACACAAAATTGCAATTTAGTCTTTGGGCTAACATTGATCAAGAATTAATTATCTGTAGTTGTAGAATGTGTGTGTGTGTGTGTGTGTGTGTGTGTGTGTGTTTGTGTGTGTCTGTGTGTCTGTGTGAAAACTCCCTCATCTTTGCCTATGACTCAGCCAGTCATGGCTAGTCACACTTATCAAACACCCAAAGACAGCTATTGAGTAAAATTTTATCTTCTCTAGAGGAGCCAAGCAAATTGGAAGACATCAAATTTGAATTAATAAATGGTATAACAACTGGATACATAATTTTTCCACACTTAAAATGTGGTTTATAAATTTGATCTTCAGGTTGGTTGCTCCCTTCTTAGGCAGATAGGATAAGTAATTACTACTAAATAGTAGTCATTCACACTTCCCAGTATCAATGGATTTACTGAGAAAAATTCATGGAGTTGAAATTACAAGTTTTCCAGTCAACTCTAAGTGATTTGTGACAGCAGTTTGGCTCCTGGACTGGTTTTAACAGGAACAAATTGCTTTAGTCAGGAATATATCACCACAAGAAGGTAGGGAAAAACAGAATGTAGAAACTGATATAACATAAATAACTTACAGATAATTTAATCTTTCTTCGCTTGGCCATCCCTGGACATGAACCAAGAATCATCCTACTATGGGATTTAAAAAGCAAAAGCAAAAGTCATAGTGACCGATTTTTACTGTAGCTTCTTAGAGGAACTTTATCAGTTATGCTCAAAACTTAAACTCATCAGTTTTATGGGGTATTTTGAATCTTGGACTGATTATTCAGTTAGAACAGTTGTCCTGTTTCCTAATACAGATTAGACTGTGTATTCAGACTAGAATAAGAGACCTAAATTTGAGTGCATTTACATAGAGGAGCTAGAGATACATTTAAATAAGCATGTTTCATTACACTTCCCTAAAAAGGAGAAATCTGGAGTCACATTGGATAATTAAATGACATAGGTTTTTTTTGATAGTCATATAATATCTCCCACTAATCCACTAGTCATGCTTTTGGATTATATCACCTACTTATCTGGAATTTGGGGATTTACTTTTGTTTTGCCAAGTATCAAGTTAAGGATAGAACTGTGGATCCCTCTACTGGTGTTTTCTTAAAATTACAGGTCTTCACTAATTAATTGTTCATGGAATTCACATAGTGAGTTGCCACCAGAATTGGGGGGGCGGGGAAGGGATACTGGAAACTATATAGGATAAATAGTAAGGTAAATATTGTTTGGTAAAACTGTTTCAGATGTAGCTATGAATGCACAATCAAGATCATCTACTAGTTAGAAGCACTCAGTAAGTACTCAGGTAGAGCTACAGTCATCAGGATGGAGAAAGGGCTGTGTACATTCAGAATTGGACTCTGCCTTATTTAAAATGCTGATAATTTTTACTATTAACTTCAATTAAAAATACTGTATTTAAAGAATACATTGAGAATTATGTTCTTTCATGCTTTTTTTAAAAAATAGTTTTCTTAAAACTTTTTTTTTTGGTTGTCAATGGATCTTTATTTTATTCATTTATACATGGTGCTAAGGATCAAACCCAGTGCCTCACACGTGCTAGGCAAGCACTCTACCACTGAGCTACAAGTGCTTTGCTTGCCTCCTCCAATCCTGTATCCAAACAGCATGTTTTGCAGAAAGAATGAGGGCACAGAGAATGCACGGGAGCACACAGGGGGATGAGGAGGAGATGAGTGTCCCATGTCTTCTCCCTTCTCTAGGAAGCAGGAGGTGGAGTGACTAGAGCCAGGGGCCAGGCCTGGGCAGGGGAGAGTTAGTGTGGCTACTGAAGGGGCTGGGAGAGAAAGAAAACCACCTTCTTGGTTTCTATGAAAATTCTAATAAAATTGAAGAAAACCAAAGCTTGTAGTTATTTAATATAAACGTGAGCATCTTCACTCTTGCGCACATGTATTTGGCAGACAGCACATGTAATTTTGGCAAACTCTGTTCTGTCTATAAACTTCTTTACAAAGAAAATTAAAATATCTGACCTGCTAACAATTCTGCATTTCATGTATATAACACTGCTGGGAAAGGTATGTTTTGCTTGCTGTGATATTTAAGGTTTTGATAATGAAGCTTTGGTCATTTTTCAGTTTTCTCACAATGTGCAGAAGTATTGAATTAAAATTTTGACTTTACAGAAATGTGCATCTCCTTAGATGTGCATCTGTAAAATGGCCATCATTGTTTCTGGTCAAATATCAAGAGGAACAACAAACACCTGGGCTCCCCAAACAAACCTGTAGGTACTTGGTGAATGGGCACTGCTTGGGGGTTGGAAATTTCAAAAATCTGAAGGCAATAATGTCTGCTCTTCCAACTACTCCATGCTCAAACACTTTCTGAGAAGATATTTAGCTTGATGTCATCACATTAAACTGGTTTGGGAAGAGCAGAGGTATAAGCCAAAGTAAATTTTATATTTGGTTGTCTTTAGCTTTACCACTACATGAAAGGAAAGAAGGATGTCCTAAAGGTTGAAGGGAGTTTTGAGAAAAAATATTGGAAAAGAAATCAGGAAGCATATAAAATATATTATTGGGTCATGAGGGACAGAAAGAAGCATGTTATTTTTAATGAACACAGGTAACTCTTCAACTGATCCAATTGTATTTATGTTCTCTTTTTCTTTTCTTTTATATATTTAATGGTGCTAGGGATTAAACCCAGGGTCTTGTGCATGCGAGGCAAGCAAGCTACCAACTGAGCTATATTCCCACATGCTGTGTTCCCCTTTTTTAAATGCCTTCATCTTCAGAATATATTATTATGGTCAGTAACATTTAAATATCCTATTGCATACACAGAGTTAAAATTAATTACTGTATCAGAGAATAGAAATATCCTAAGAATGCTATATTATTCTCACACACATTGATTGCTACTATGAATTACTACAAATTGCCACTGTTTATCTTGTTGTTCTTTTGCTTAAATAATAACATTTTGCAACAGAAAAGCAAATAATATAGAGTAATAAATAATTTCAAATAAACCTCTATTTTTATCTTTTTATATTAAAGTAATAATGTTTATATTATGTTATTTTTGTCTGGTATGACTGTGACCTGGGTTGATTTTCTAAGTAACTGGTCACCCTAACTAACTTTCTCACACTGGCCAAGCTTGAGCATGTTAAGGAACTCACAGGAAGCACTCAGTTAAAACAATTGCAATATTTTGATAAGACCCTGTCTCAAAAAATGAAGGGCTGGAGATGTAGCTCAGTGCCCCTGGGTCCAATTCCCATCCAGAAAAAGGGGGTCACTACATATGGGCTTTAGACAACTGTGCAGTTGCTGCATCTCAGCACAGACTTTTTAGTCAGTCAGTGGTAGCAGTTCTAGAGTGAAATTGATGTCACCTGGATCACAGGTTTCTGTAATCATTGTGAGAGAGAAACCAGAAGTAAATGGCCATTTTCAGCTCCAGTTGGGATGGGAAGATGATTTCTGTCCCTCACTAAGTCTTTTTGTGGGAAGAATCTGCCAAACACAGAGTTTTAGGTGCTCCGTGGCCAATACAATGACACATGTCAGTATAAAAGAAACACAATTATTTTCTCATAATATGCAGCTCATGGGGAGGCAGTTGAGGGACAGGAGAGTGACACAACAATATCCCAAGGAGTGTCTGGGTAGCATGACTTGTTGCCTCAAGGGTGGCACTCTTGGTGGCACTCTCAAGGGGCACTCCAGTCAGCAGGTCTAGCCTCAAGACAGAAGGAAGGGGGGCAGATCTCTGCCCTTTTATTGGAAATGCAAAAGCTTCTCCAGAAATCCTCAATAGACATTTGCACACATCCTTTTCACCAGAATCGTGAAATTCTGAAATTGTGATAGTTTTCCACCCCAGAAATGATGGAAACTAAGATATTTAGTTGGTAGATTGCTATCTCCTTCCTCATACTGGAACTCTGTCTGAACAAAAAGGAAGAAGAGGAGATGGGATGAGCAATGAGCACTGCCTGCTTCAATTAGCACTGGGACTGAAAGGGGGATAAGAATCAGCTGACTCCTCTCCATGACATCTCCCCAGAGACTGTATTAGTCAGCTTCCTATTGCTCTAACAAAATAACCAGGCATGGGTATTCTGTAAAGAGATGAGGTTTATTTAGCTCAGAGTTCAACATTTGGCAGCCCCTGCAACTGAACTTTGATGAGGGTCATCACAACGTAGTGAATGGCAACATGGTGGGAGGACTGCATAGCCAGAAACTGGGAAAGATGAGTCTTGTTCTTTTTAGAACAAGCCCCTCTCACAGGAATTAATGGGGGTCCATGAGAAGTCCATTAATCCCTTCCAAGGGCCTCATCCCCAGTGGCACAATTACCTCCCACTAGGACCCACCTCTTGCAGGTTCTACCCCCTTAACCCTGCCACACTGAGAACCAAGTCTCCAACCTATGAACCTTTATGGGACAAACCACATCACATCCTCACAAGCTGCAACAAAACCACCATTGTAAGAGCAGGATGTCCCAGTCTACAGTGTGTACGTGAGGGTAGGGGAGGGTTGATATCAGAGGGCACAGGAAGCAGCCAGAGCCCCCATTCTGGAAACTCTGTGATGTTTCTTTGATACTTTTTTTCCTTTCCTGCTGTTGTCACAGCACTCTGAGTGGCAACTCAGAAGAAGTCACTGGTGGCTTTGTTTTGCTGGGAAAAGGAAGCCAAACCATGGAGTTCTCCAATGACTTGAAGTCCCCAACCCAACATCCAGTTGGATATGCTTGGTTCATACCCAGTCTTCCTGCCACGTTAAACGTGGTACTGCTATTGAATGTCAGTGGCATGTTTTTTGTTTGTTTTTTTTTGTTGTTGTTGTTGTTGTTTTGTTTTTTTGCCTTCCTGTGAGTCTCCATGCAAGCTGTCATGTTGCTTACAAAGACATAGAAAGGAGGTAATGCAGAAGCAGGGAAGTGGACAGGGCCTGGAGTGGGGAGAAGGATCTATAGTTAGAAGCACAGATGTTTAAAGTACCTGATGCATTTAGGGAACTGTGGGAGGCTGGTGACATTTGGTGGAGTCTCTGTGATCTGTCTCTTGCCTGGATATTTGGATCTGTCCTTAAGGTCTGTGAATCTGACCTCAGGTAAGCCAGGCCTCATTGGGAGCTCTGGGTTGCTCTAGACTAACTAAGTCTGGCTATGGTTTCATGTGCAGGTGGCTGGCCCTGAGTGGGAAGTGGGACTTTGCCCTGGTAACTGGCCTCTTTTTTCTGGTAACCTTCAGCAGCCTGGTGTCTCTGAACTTCTCTGAAACTGGCATCTTACATTGAGGTGAGGCCTCAGACCCCTGAGAAAAGGAGGTAGCATCCCAATGGCTGATGCCTACAGGAATAATTTCTAAAATGCTAACCCCACCTATGGTTCAGGGTCCATTCTCCCCATGTCATCATTACTTAGGTTGTGGCATTTTGTTTCCCAAGGTACTGAGGTGTGTAAAACAGAATCCTGGAGGGTTTCCAGTTGCTTTGGAAGGGACAGAAGGGCAATCTGGACAGAGGGACCAGCAGGCTCTTCCAAACCACATTAGTCCTTCCACACTCACCTCTTCCCATTTCACACATGACTTCAAGAACTGATCACTATTCCAAAGGGGGAAGCTCCATACAGAGCTCTTGTGGCTGGAAACCCCCTTCTCTTATACTGCCAACCCATCAGAGTGGTCAGCTTGCTCAACAGGGGCTAGGATTTCCCTGCCCACCTCTTTCCAATCCTTCTTGTTGCCCAGAAAAGCTATGGGTCTGCCTCTGGCAGCCACATGATAGAAAGGCCTCCTGCCACTGCTCAAACCTCTTCCCATGCCAGGCTACTTTGAGCAGGATCCTGAGGCAGCATACAACACTTGGATGTATCGAAGGTATTTCAGATACTCAGGTGCCGCCATTGCTTCTTCCACCACCCACCCAGGATCTTCCACTGTGAATATTGTAATATTTGTGTGGAGGTGAGCACCCCTCTTCCTTGTCCCCTCACCAGTTCATCACTGGGCACCTGGCCAGGACCAGGAACCTCACAGCATAAGGAGTGGGTATGAGACTATCTTTCCACACTGCTTAAAAGTGGATTCCAGCCACTCTTGATCAATTACATTTCTTATTGCCTCTGTGTCTACACTTGTCCTGAGAGGGTGGCCCTTTTACACAGGAACTGAAATGCAGTGGGCATCACATCTGTGCTGAGCCAGGTGGAGTCAGAGAGGAAAGGCAGCGCCTGTCCCATCCCCTAGGTTGTTGATACTAGATACCTAGACCCTTAGGCCAGCTGCCCTCTTCTGGGGATCCTTTCCTGTCCTCATCTGGGTGTCCAAGTTGGAGGGTTTCCTGGGTTCTGAGTGCTCTTCTCTCATATGCACATCTTGCACAGTTTTCCAAGTGCAGAAGCCTGGCTGGGGAAGGGTGTTCTTTATGTCCTTATCTTGTATCTGAGAAAACAGAGGCCCAGAGTTGTTGTATATCCTGCTCCAGGTGACACCAGGCAGGTCTAGTCTTTAGAGAACTTCACTCATGACTGGTGACCTGATGAGTCATGGCATCCAACTGTGTTCTAACAGTAGAAATGCCAGGTTCTCCCTGAGATGGGAGCCCATATGTGGGGCCATTAACAGGCAGCCTAGAGGGTCAGGTTGGGCAAGGCCTGATCATTTGAGGGTGATGGAGGCCAGGCTAGATAGAACCTCGAGGTCTGCCTCCTCTCCCCAGAGGAGTCTGACCACCACTGTAGGTGGGTGAACAACTGCATGGGGCACGGTAACATCAGGCAGATCCTGCTGCTGCTTGGGTCTCTTTGTCTGTACCTGGGTGCCCTGCTGGTGATATGTGTCATCTTCCTCAGAGATATGCCGTTGTCCGTGGACAAGGCCATGACTTGTCCATGTAGTCCCCAGGACCCACATTGGAAACAGCAGCAGTTTGTAGAGGGAGGGGCAGGAAGCCAAGTGGTGGGATAACAGAGGGTTGGACTGATGTGGGCGGGTCTAGAGGGAAAAGTCCCTTGGGAGGACTTGTCCAGGACAAGTGGAAGGTGAGTGGAGTCAGGGAGCTAGGTGGGGTAGGATATATTGTGGAGTTGAGAATCTAGGTGGCCAGAGAGATCGGTAATGAAGGTAAGAAAGGGAGAGGTAGGAAGACAGTGTGGTGCAGTGAGGTTTCTGTTGGGTGTACTGGACTAACTGTCCAGTGCAGGGAGGTAGAGTAGGTGGGTGGGGCCATATGAGGGAAGGGCCATGGAGGGCAAGTCTCATTAAGGGGCAGGGCCAGTGAGCAACTGTCCCCAGGGTTGGCTTCTTAGCTCTCACACAGCTTCCTAGGGGCTATATCTGCCACAACCACCCTGCTGCCATTCGTTTTGGGGCTTTGATCCAGGCTGTAGCTGTGAGCACCACCAGGTGCCCCAGAGGGACATACAAATGGGGCCCAGGACCTATGTTGGGATGCCTGGCTGTGCAGACTAAAGTTGCACTTCTGCCACCCGCCACTTTCTATGCTTTCTCCACTTCTCTTGGCCTCATTAGTCCTTCCACACCTACCTCTTCAGATGCAGCTCAGACTTCTCATCCACTTGGAGCTCACTGGTCCTTTTCTCTCCTGGGTGCATTGCTTCCAGAGCCTACTGTGTGCTAGGTGTACTAGGCTGTGGGTTATTTGAGTGATGGGTAGAGAGGTGAGTAAGTACATGGAACACTAGTGTTGATGAGCAACCTGCAATCACAATAACACCGGAGACACCCAGGAACACTGTGAGCAGCCAAGTGAAAGGAGCTGAGAGTGTGGCGAGGCTGCACTCCCTATCCCAGGTGTGATTGTGGAGAGCATGGCCTGTGAGTGACACACCAGTGCTAAAAGGCACAGAATCCCAAAAGTAGGATGTTAAGGGAATGATGAGGATATGGCTCTAATTGAAGCCCAAGGTGGCATGGGCAGTGAAGCCGACCCCGTGGGGGTCAGGATTAAAAAGGTCCAGAAAGTCAAGAGAGGAATTCAGTTTAGATGCAGTAAAGCTGGAATCCATGGTAGAATTTTTTTTAAGTTGTTACTTGAGGAATAATTTACACACAGTACAATTCACCCTTTTTCATCTATAATTAAGGATTTTGACACATGGATACTGTCCTGCACTCTCCACTGGGATCAAGGTTAGCAGCACAATTCACAATAGCTAAACTGTGGAACCAACCTAGATGAACTTCAGTAGATGAATGAAAAAAATGTGGCTTATACACAATTGAATATTACTCAGCAATAAAATAAATATAAAATATTTATATATATATATATATATATATATATATATTTATATAAAATAAAATAAAATAAAATCTTGGCATTTGAGGTAAATGAATGGAGTTGGAGAAGATAATACTAAGTGAAGTAAGCCAATTCCCAAAAAACAAATGCCAAATGTTTTCTCTGAGATAAGGTGACTGATTTATAGTGGGATGGGGGTGGAGGAGCATGAAAGGAATAGACAAACTCTAGATAAGGCAAAGTAGAGGGATGGGAAGAGAGGAGGCAGGGGGTTAACAATGATGGTAGAATTTGATGGACATCATTATCCAAAGTACAGATATGAAGACAAGAATTGGTGTGAACATACATTCTATACAACCAAAGTTATAAAATTGTGCTCTATATGTGTAATATAATTGTAATGTATTCTACAGTAATTTATTTTAAAAATCAGAAAAAAGAAAAAAATAGCAGAATAATGACTGCCAGTGGCCCAGGGGTAGTTGGGCTGTGGACTGGTAAGGTGCTGGTCACAGAAGACCAAATTACACTTAGATGGGTGGGTTGAGTTTAAAGGGTCTACTATCCAATATAATGACTACAGTTAACAACATACAACAGAATGACTACAGTTGGTGATGTTATATACACTTGCAAATGACTCAGAGAGTTGAGTTTTAGGGTTATCATCACAAGTAATGAAAGAGTGTATATGTTCAATAGCTTGACTCAGCCATTCTTCAGTGAATATGTTTCAAGATATGTAGTAAGCCATAATCATGTACAAGTTATTATCATCATCATCATCATCATCAGGGATTGATCCCAGGGTTGTTTAACCACTGAGTCACATCCCCAAAATATTTTTTATTTTGAGAGAGAATTGTGTCATAAAGCCCGCCCCGTTAGTGAGAGAAACTTGGAGTTTATTTAGTTGTGTAGATTGCTACCTCCTTCCCCAAACTGGAACTCTGTTAACAGAAAGAGAAACAAATAGAGATAGAATGAGCAACCAGCACTGCCTGGTTCAATTAGCACTGGGCCTGAGAGTGGATAACCATCACCAAACTTCTCCCCATGCCATCTCCCCAGGAACCATATTATATGGTCTCTGTATTAGCCTGCTTTCTCTGGCTCTAACAAATTTCCCAAGAATGGGTACTTTATTAAGAGATGAGGTTTATTTACCTCAGAGTCCAACATTTGGCATCCCCTGTGACTAACGTTTGGTGAGAGTGCTCACAACATGGTGAATGGCATCATGGTGAGAGGAGATGCAAGGGGTCGAGACTTCATCGCCAGAAACTGGGGAGCATGAGTCTTGTTCTTTTTATAACAAGCCTCTCTCACAGGAACTAATGGGGGCCCATGAGAATTTCATTACTCCCTTCCAAGGGCCTCATCCCCAGTGGCACAATTACTTCCCTCTAGGCCCCACTTCTTGCAGATGCTACCAGCTCAACACTATCACAGCCAGGACCAAGCCTCCAGCCTATGAACCTTTGAGAGACAAACCACATCCCATCCTCACCACCTCCAACAAAGCCACCATTGTAAGAGCAGGATGTCCCACTCTACAGGTGTGTATGTGAGGGCAGGGGAGGGTTGCCCTCAGAGGGCACTGGAAGCAGCCAGAGCCCCCATTCCAGAACCTCTCTGATGTCACACTTGTAGTCATGGTACTCTGGATGCCAAGCCAGGAGAAGGAGTGGTTGGCTCTCATTTGTTTGAGAGCAGGCAGTGAAGCATGACTATCTCAAATGGTTCTGGTCCCCACCTGCACCCCCAGCCAGATCCTGGCTTTTCTCGAACCTTTGGGCTTGTTTGACTATGGCAGCACTGGTCTCTCTAAGCCTAGTGTTCTTCAGGTTTCCCTGAGTCTCCATGCCAGCTGTTGGATTTCTCACCAACAGACAGATGGGAAATAGACAGTGAGAGTACAGAGGCAGGGAAGTGGAGGGAGGCCAGGAGGGAAGGAGGATATTTAGTGAGAAGCACAGAGATGTTGGGAGCCTATCGGGGAACTATGGGAGGCTGGTAATCCTGGTGACATTTGGTGGAGGGTATGGTGTCTGTTTCAAACCTGGATATTCAGATCTGCCCTTAAGGTGTGTGAGTCTGATCTCAGGTGAGCCGGGCTGCATGGGGGCTCTGAGTTGCCCCAGACTACAACTGAGTCTGGCCCTGATTTCAGATGTTGAGCACTGGCCCAAGATGGAGAGTGGGGCTTTCCCGTGGCCACGGGGCTTCTCTGCCTCCTCAGTTTGTACAGCCTCATTTCTATGAAGGCTTCAGACCCAGACATCTTACACAGAGGTAAGGCCTCAGACCCGTGGGAGAGGGAGGTGGCACCCCAAAGGCTGGTGCCTAAAGGGGTCATTTCTAAAGGGCTGAGCCCCCCTGTGGCCTCAGGATCCCTTCTTACCCAAGTCAAGTAATGACTTGGGCCCTGGCACTTCATTTCCCAAGCCACTGAATTGTGAAAAAAAGAATCCTGAGGTTTCCCAGTTGCTTTAGAAGAGAGGCCTGGGCAGACTGGCATAAAAGGCCAACAGGCTCTTCAAAAACCACGCACTTCACTCTTCCTCCTTCCCATTTCACACATGACTCCAAGCACTGATCACTACTCCAAAGGGGGGGGGGCTCCATGTAGATCTTTTGTGGCTGGAAAGTCCTTCTCTCTGACTGCCCGATCATCTGAGTGATTCAGTTTGCTCAATAGGGACTGGGATTCCCCTGCACAGCTCCTCCTCACCTTCCTGTTGCCCAGTGATACTATGGGTTGCCCTGAGCAGCAGAGTGATACAAGGGCCTCCTCCACTGCCCAAACCTCGTCCCCTGCCAGGCGCCTTCGAGCAGGAACCTGAGGCTCCCGACATGGCACGAGTGAATGGCAGGTTATACCAAATGCTGTGGTGTCCCACCTGTTATTTTCACTGACTGCCCCGAACCTTCCACTGCAAAAGCTGTGACATCTGTGTGGAGGTGAGGTCTCCTCCTCCCTGTCCACTCACCAACCTACCTCCGGGCACCTGGCCAGGACCAGGAACCTCACATCATGAGTAGGCCAGGTGGGGGTATCAGACCATGTTCCCAGAGTGCTTCAAGTGGCTCTAGGCCACTGTTGGTCACTTATACATGTCATCACCTCTGTGTCTGCTCCTGTCCAGGGAGGCTGGCCTTGTTTGCACAGGTGTTGATATGCAAAGGCCATCACAACTGTACTGAGCCTTGAGGAGTAAGGAGGAGAAAAAGCAGTTACTGTCCCCTCCCCTGGCTTGATGATAGTAGATCCCAAGCCCTTTAGGCTGACTGCTGCCATGTCTTGGGGATCTTTGCTGGTGTTGGTCTGGGTGTCCCAGTTGGAGGGTTTCCTGGATTCTGAGTGCCTTTCTCTGGTGTGCACAACCTGCTCGGGTTCACAAGTGCAGATGGCTGGTTGGGCAAGGGTGTTTTTTCATCCTCATCCACTGTCTGAGAAAACGGAGACCCAGAGATGTTCTATCCTGCTCCAAGTGATACCAGGCAGGTCTTGTCTCTAAAGACTTCACTTGGGACAGGTGAATTGATGAGCTATGGGGCTAACTGTGCTCTAACCATGGAAATGCCAGGTTCTTCCTGAGATTGGAACCTGTGTCTATGGTCAAGAGAAGGCGGCCTATAGGGCTGAATTGGGGGATGCCTCAGGATTAGGGGGTGATGGAGGCCAATCCAGACAGATCCTCAGTCCTGCCTCCTCTCCCCTAGGAGTTCGACCACCATTGCAGGTGTGTGAATAACTGTGTGGGGCACCGAAACATCCAGCTCTACCTGCTACTCCTCCTGTGCCTTTGCCTCTACCTGGGTGCCATGCTTACCACATGCTTGGTTTTCATCATGCAGAGGAGGCACATGGCATTCCTGGACTATACCATGACGTATCCACACAGTCCCAAGGGGCCACCCTGAGAAGAGCTGCTTGTGGTGGGGAGAAAGGGGCAAACAGCCAAGTAGGGACAGAGGGGACCCAGGTCAGGGCTAGAGGGAGAAGTCACTTAGTGAGGACTTGTAAAGGAGATATGGAAGTCCAGTGGGGTCAGTGACATGGGCCAGGTAGGATGACTGTGGAGTTAAGAATCTAGTGGGGCACAGAATAGGGTAATAAACATTGAAAAGGGACATGTGGGTGGACAGTGTGGTGGAGTGAGGTTTCACTTGGGTGTACTGGACTAACTGTCCAGTCCAAGAAGGGAGAGTGTTTGGGGGGTGCTAGCTGGAGTGGGAGGGAATGAGGGAGGAGTTGAGTAGAAAAGCGGGGCCAGGGAAGAGCTCTTCCATGGCTTCACTTTTTAGCCTGTGCACAGCATCCTAGAGGCTGTACCTGCTGGGGCCCTCCTGCTACCCGTCATCCTGCAATTGTTCATCAAGGGAGTGGCTGTGGGTGCCACGAGGCGACCCTAAGAGGACCAGGTAAGTGGTCTGAGTGTATGTGTCCTTGATTGTGTGGAGGCGTCTTTGTAACTCTGCAATTAGGCACTTTGTGTGTTTTCTCCACTGCCCTTGGCCCTGATGTTGCTTCATGAGTCCTTCCAGACCCACCTCTGAAGATGCAACTGAGATATCTCTATACCCTAAAGATTGGTGGCCATTCTCCCTCCTGGGAGCATTGCATTGAAAGCCTACTGTGTGCTAGGTGGCAGTTATTTGAGGGATGGGTGTAGAGATGAGTAAGTATGTCATGCACTTGTGTTGATCAGCAACCTGCAATCAGAATAACACGGGGAGACACCCAGGAACACTGTGAGAAGAGTGGTCTATCCTGAGTGGTGTAAGAGACTGGAAGAGACTGGGATTTTGGTGAAGTCCACATTGTAGAGTAGAACATGCCACTCTCTGTGTCCTGTGTGCTTTTGGAGAGGAGACAGGAGGGCATTGACTGTGAAAGGTACAATTTTGCAGAAAGGCCCAGAAACCTGAAAGTAGGGTGTTAACAGAATGATGAAGAAACCGATCTAGTTCAAGCACAAGGTGGCATGACGTTGGCCCCAAGGGTGTCAAGATTAGGAAGACCCAGAACGTCAAGTGTGGAATGTAGTTTTCAAGTAGTGGAAACTTGGGAGCCATGCTAAAATTTTGTAAAAATGTCAATTATTGAGGGTAATTACAAACAATAAAATTTACCCTTTTTAATCTATAGTTAGGAATTTTGACAAATGACATCGTGTACTCTCCACCAAGATCAAGGTTAACCAGTTTCATTACCCCTGAAAATCCTTTCATTCTTGTTGTCACGTTCTCTCCCTGAGTCCTTGTGGTGTTTCTCTTTCCAGATTAATGCATAAATTGTGTTTTGGGCTTTCTGGTCTGGCTTCATTAACTGAGCACAACACATTTGAGATTCATCTATGTAGTTGCTCATATCAGTTGTTTATTGTGTTTTGTTTCTGTGTAGTATTGTATTTCCCTACAGATTATTTATACATTCACCAATTGAAGGATTTTTACTTTGCATCTAGTTTTTTGCAGTGTTTTTGTTGGTCTGTTTTGTTTTTGTACCAACGATTGAACCCAGATGTGCTTAACCACTGAGCAACAATCTCAGCCTCACCCACCCCCACCCCCGCACCCTTATGTTTTCTTTTTAAAAAAATCTTTAAAATTTTAAGAAAGGGTCTTACTATGTTGCTTAAGGCCTTGTTAAGTTACTAAGTTTCTGAGGCTTTGAACTTGTACCCTGTTGCCTTTGCCTCCCAAGCCACTGATACTACAGGCACGGGCCACTGTGGCCAGCCAGTTTGGGGCAGTTAAAAATAAACCTGCTACAATAACCATTGGTGCACAGACATGTGGACATAAGTTTTCATTTCTTTTGGATAAATTGTTAAGGGTGGCATTGCAAACTCGATTTACCTATCTATACTGACTGCCTGTCTAATTCTGGCTTCACTTGGCCTAATCTTTCATGCTTCCAGAATCCATTTTATTTTTACAGAAACTGAATCTTTCAATCTTCCATAAACCAATCAGAGAATGCATTCTCTTTTTTTCTTTTTGCAGTGATGGGGTTGAACTCAGGTCCTCACCCATGTAAGTGCTCTTCCAATATGCTTGTTTCCCTGGCTCAAGATATTAGTTATAGAGTTACCCACAAATCCTCACAGCAGCCAATGCAGAGGAAATGGCCAGATCCAATATTGATTACAAAAAACAGGACACTGATATTGAGAAAATGATACTGAGCCAATTCATCAAAGAAGGGCTGAAACAGGAACTAAGATCTTAAAGCTACAGTCAAGACCTCAGGACTTCTAAGCTGGGTTTGGCTCTACACTTGGAGCTGACTCAAGGAAGGTCTTAGATTCAGACTTAAAAAATCACAAAGTGGAGAGGCAATGGAGGAGAGCACAGTGGTAGTCAGTGTCCAACTCCATTGGTGATCAGTAGACATCAGCTTAGGATTCATCTCCATTGTCACCATGCCAACTGCTCTGCTCTTCAACAAACTGTGCACAGTGCTGAAGGTTCAGGCATGTTGCTAGATGTTGGCAATCTGGAGGTGAAGGATATCACTGCCCTTTAGTCAGATCAGGGAGGCAGGTTTGGAGACAAACTATGACATCAGAAATGACACCTGACCTATGATGTGCCCACTCCAAGAGAGTGAGTGGCAAATATGGCCACCTGGAATCCATCCACTTTAATTAGTATTTCTATCCTTTTTGGAAAGATAATTAATTAGGAATATTATATGGGCTAAAGCAGATACAAATATAAATATTAGTTTTGTGTAAAATGGAGACATTTCATATCAGTAAGTGAAATAATATTGGGATATGTAATTTTCATATAGAGATGAAATTGTGCACATCTCTACCTCATACCCAAAAGTAATATAAGCCTTAAATAAGGACCTAAATATGAAAATTTAAATTTCACTACAAGAAAACACAGAATGTCTATGACATTGCAATCACACAGAATTTCTTCTTTCTTTCTTTCTTTCTTTCTTTCTTTCTTTCTTTCTTTTTTCTTTCTTTCTTTCTTTCTTTCTTTCTTTCTTTTTTTATACTGGGGAGTGAATTCAGGGACACTCAACCACTGAGCCACATCCCCAGCCTTTTTTTGTATTTTATTTAGAGACAGGGTCTCACTAAGTTGAATAGGGCCTTGCTAAATTGCTGAGGCTAGCTTTGAACTCTATCTTCATGCCTCAGCCACCTGAGCTGCTGGGATTACCGGCGTGCACCACCATGCCCAGCCAGATAAAACTTCTTAAACAAATTTTGGAAATTAGATAGTATAAAGAAGATGTCATCAGAAGAAATGATGCATTTAACCTTATTGAACTGTCTACATCTGTTGATCAAATACAAGAGATAATTTAAAACTGGCATTACTCTTGGAGAAAACATAGTAACAAAAGACAAATATAGAATATATAATAAAGCATACATATATTTTTAAAGTTCTAAAGTTTGCAGATTTAAGAAAAAAGATTTTGACTTTGTTGAGCTTAATTTATTAAAGGTCACTAAATGTTTATAACAAACATTTTAAGTCAAAAAAGAGGAAATGAGCCAGGCACAGTGGTGCATGCCTATAATCCTAGCAGCTCAGGAGGCTGAGGCAGGAGGCCATGAGCTCAAAGCCAGCCTCAAAAAATGAGGTGCTAAGCAATTCAGTGAGAATCTTGTGTCTAAATAAATTGCAAAATATCACTAGAATGTGGCTCAATGGTAGAATGCCCCTGAGTTCAATCCCTAGTATCAAAAATAAATAAATAAATAAGAAATGAAAACAATAACCTAGACACCAGATTTCTTACTCTGGGCCACCAGCCAAATTTCTTGCAACTTAACATTACCCATGAGGGCGCCATTGTAGTGGCCCTGGGTAGGCACAAGGAGATCAAGGGGGCAAATCCAGAAGCAGGAAGAGAGAGAAAGGACAGCCCGAGGCTCAGGGCAATTTCTCAGGTCTTACTAAGCTCTGAGTTTTAGCCCAAAGCCAACACAGTCCTCCTCCTTCCCCATCAGGTCTTTCTAGTTCCTTATTTCTCTTTCCTCTCTCCCTAGCACCTCTTTGACAGCCATATCCTTTGAAATTCCCATGTACACTTGTGATACCAGTCCAGATAGGGATATATCCAGATTTTGTGGAGGAAGATGCTCATATAATTGGGGGAGGTTAGAGAAGTCTATTTAAGGAAGACTGAAAAACATTAAGTATGCAAGTTACAAGAACACATGGCTAGGGGCTTTCTGAGAATCCTGATAAGAGAACTAACTAACTATTAGACTAATTAGTTTTATAGGAAACTTTCCTCCTACTGCATTCTCTAACTGTTGAACTACCTGAATGCTCACTTCCCATCCATGGTCAGACCCTTCACGCTTGCATTGGGGGGATAAAGGAAATGATAGAGAGGAAGAGGACAACTACTTTAAGGTCCCTCAAAACTTTGTTTTAGTTGGAAAGTGTCATCAGGCTGAGCAACAATAACCCCACTTACAAAATCCACCTTCCCGGTGGGCTTTTCACCTGCTTCACACAGCCTCTGGCCTCCCGGTGCTTTGACGTTAGCTGTCCACTAGGTGGAACCAGAAGGTCGCACATCCCGGACTGCTTTTGGAGGGAAAGCACTAAGCTCACCTAAAAGTGTCCTTTCTCTTTTCCTTTAGCTACTAAAGGGCGCTGCTGAAGTCTCCTTGGGCCCCTGTGGAAAGAAAAACCCGTTGCACCAGGCATCAGAGTGGTCGACAGTTAAACCGAGGCAAAGGAAACTGGAGAACACAGCTTAAAGAGCTGCTGTTAGGAAGGAGGCAGGTGCAGGGGCAAAGCCTGTGCTGCTTCCCAGGCTTACACCTAAGACCCAGGGCCCTGAGCTGTCAGCACAGGCGCCCACCCTGACCACAGTCCCTTCTTCTCCTGGGGCCCTGTATCCAAAAGGCGAAAGATGGGTTCCATCTTCTCTGGGATGGTACACCTGTCGCTGTGGTCTGGCTCCCCACTCACCAGAGGCCTTCTGCTCCTTTACTAGGGCCACCCACCTATTATCCAACACCACCTGTACTGCCAGCCACGTGTTCAGGAGGAGCCTCTCCCACCTGGTCACAGTAAGTAGGCCAGAGGGAGTGAACTCCACCAGGTTCCCAGATACCAATCGCAGTCTTTCAGCTGAACCCACCTAGAACGCATGGAATCTGTGGAAGACTTTGGATTCACCTATTGGAAACAAGCAGACAGAAGATATCACCTGAAAAACAAGGTGACAGCATCATCACCATTGGGGGCAAGAAGCAGATACCAGAGTGCTTCTCTCCAGCATATGCAGGCATAAGGCAGAGCTCGAGTTGCTGGTATATGAGCCAGTGGTAAATCTATATGATAACACAACCCTGTAGTAAGTGTTGGATTCAGGCTGCTGTGCTAGCATTCACTTTTTCACTGAATCATAACTGAATGTGGGAACTTCCTTGCATATGCTGTCATTTAACCCTCACTGGGAAAAAATCTGTAATCCTAGTGTATCAAATGAGAAAAGGTGCTCACAGTAGTTAATTAAAATTTACCCAAAACATTACAACTCTCACCCCAACCAATGACTTAAGTTTTAAACTTTCTGGGGCTTTGGGGTTGTTTGTTGTTCTTCTTCAGCTCCCCAAATGATTCTGATGTTAGGAAGTGCTGAGAACACTGCTCCAGGAAAATGTAGTGAGTTCTGAGTCTCTTTACTCCCACCAAGTTTCCCAACTTTCTATTTTTCTACCATTGTCTTCTGTGTTCCTTTTCCTAGAAGCTCCTACAACTCTCCTACAAGGTTAGATTCTCTTCCTAAGTTCTCAAACCATCTAGGTTGGAGACAAGCCTGGAGCCAATACAACAGAAGTCCCTGACTACCTCCCCCATCCCAGCCCCACACACCCTCAATGGGCTTAATTAAGTTCCCCCCACTCCAATACACACACACTGTTATGATGGCAAGGACTGGGAGAATGGTGCTGATCACAGCTCCCAACTTGCTCTTGCATCTCAGTTCACTCCCCTCTCTGCTCTTTAATAAAGAATAAAAAACTGCTGCAGCTGAGTTCCATAACTAGGACCCAGCCCTAATGATCTCATTTAACTCCAGGGCCTCACTTCATTCCCAGCTTCCTCCAATATCTTGATTTTTTTTGTTAGAAATGAGATAATGAATGGGGAGCCAGGTAAGGTAATATATAACAAGAGCCTATGGATATAACATCATCCTCTGATGCCAATGCAGCCACCAGAAAAAAAAGGACTGGAAAGGGGATGCTTATTCCTTACAGGAAATAAAAATTTCAAGGGATGGAGGTAGGTGAGAGTAAGCAGTCTGAGGGTAGAAATCTATGTGTGGAGTGTTCCACTTTTTCTTAGTAATTATCACAGTTAAATGATTTGTTAGTGTGTATGAATGGCTGAATACAGACAATCCTGATAAGAGAGCCAAGTGTCTAATCTCTGCCCCTCAGCTATTTGAAAAGCACATGGTAGACAATCCATGCTGAGCACTTTGGCTTTGGTTTGTTTGTGCCATAAAATTTAAGATATAAATAAAGATGTGAGTTAGAGAAATTCCTTGGTCTGAAGTGAAAATAACAGATGTGAAGTATGTAAAAGAAATTCATATAGATGGGCACAGAGGCACACAGGCCTGTAATCCCAACTGCTGGAAGGAGTGAAGCAGGAGGATGGCTAGTTCTATGTCAGCCTGGGAAACATAGGTCTTGCCTCAATATTAAAAGGGAGAGGGGGCAAGATGTGTAGCTCAGTGGTAGAGCACCACATTCCCCATTAAGACAAATATCACAAAAAAATAAACAAACAACAACCTGACATTCATTCATATTAAATTTTTTTATTTTCACACAAGGATCTAACTGCCTCCAGTTGGCTGCACCCTAGAGACTGGAGGAAGCCCGCCCTCAGGTCGTAGGCAGGCACTGGGCAGCACAGTGGCAGGAGGTGGTCCTAAGGGCTCTGCTCAAGCCACATAGTTGTGGTGGTTGATCTGGGACCACAGATTTCCCCGACTGCCACTGGGCTGGGACAGGAGGAACACAGCTTTCCTGGATCTTAGATGTGGTCTTGGTCTTGAGCAGCCTCAGAAACTGCGAACATGGTCGCCTCTTTGTACTTCACACAGTCTCCTGAGATTACTGTGTCTCCAGGAGGCGACACTGGCTTCAATTGGCCCCAGTCTTCAGGGCAGTTGGGCAGCTACTGAGCAGGGAGCTGCACTCTGGCTCCTAGAATCTTTCTGGGCAGAGCAGTGAGGATGCCCTCTGCCTCGGAGGTACTGAGCGAGGTTCCCCTCACCTCGCACCCTGGGAAAATAGTTCCCGAACTCCCAGGACCCAATTTGCAGAGTGCTCCTCAAACTCTAATGCGAAAAGGAATCACCAGACCGTCCTTTAAAAAGAGATTCTGAATCAGTAGGTGGAACCTGAGAGTGCAGTTCTAACCAGCCCTCGGGTGAAGCCCACAGAAAGGGACCACAGCACAGAGTACTGGAAGACTAAAAACCACAGCCAACACGACCAGGGCCTACAGGGCAAAGCTTTTTCTATTTTCTTCTCACAAACCAGACCCTGCTGTTGGCAGCTGCAGCTGCAGTGCACCAACCACCACTATAGAAAAGGGACGAGAAGATCTTTGCTTGGTGAGGTATGAAGAGCTGTGATTTCTTGTGCCATTAGGCAGGGAAGTATGAAGGAAACTCTGCACTCTTGATTTCTGCTTTGGATCAGTCAGAAACGCTTCTTGTCAGTACCCTGGTGCTCCAACATCTGCCCTTTCAAATGCTTGGATATACTTGGGAAATAAAGTATTATTTTAGGCAGTGAAAACTTAACCTCTCAGTAACATCATTTTAATTTCAGTGACCTTTAGTGATTAAAAGATACCCTTTATAATTTATCACTATCTCCTACTTTATCTATGGCTTTAGATATTTTTTTCTCTATTTTCTAAAAACACATTTTCATAAATCTAGAACAGTAATTAGCAATGGGAGATCAAAAGTCTTTGTCTTTTCACATCTAATGGCAGGAAAAGAGTAGAATCCATTTATCCAAATGATTCAATTGAGGATCAAAATTGTCTCCCCTCCCCCTTTTTTTTGAGGAAAAAAGGAAAAGAAGATTTATTGCTGTGCTAGCAAAGGAGAAACACAGGGGACTCCTGTCCCAAAGGCTGTAGTCCTGCCCATCAGCATGAACACGGAGCTTTTAAAGAGGTGATTCAGAGAAAATGAGATTAGGGAGGAGAGATCAGCAAGGAGAAGATCAGGGAAAAGAAGGTAAGGGAAAAGATTAGGGAGAAAATCAGGGAGAAGAAGGTTGGGAAAAAGAAAAAAAAACATGTAAATTTCAAAGCCCCAAGGGATATAGTCAAAACATCAGAGGAACCCCTGTTACATTTTCCCACTGTCAATTTCTAGCCTTCATTTCTATGGAAAGTGGGCAATGATATCTCCAAGTTACTTTCTGCTGAAAGGGGGAAGTAACCCAAAGTCTTGTTCTCTATTTGGTGGGGCGTGGACAGTTAAGAACATTCAGCATCAGAACAGTCCAGAGCTCCACTGTGGCAAATGGCAGGGGACTGGACCATGCATATATAGAGCAGGCATAAAGCCACCTTGTATCTTTGCATGGAAGTAAGTTCCTTCATTCTTGAGAGGGACTCTTTGTCTTGTTCCACCCTCTGCCTTTCATAATGGCCCTCTAGTTTTCTCACTCTAAATAAAACAAGGCAAATTGGAAATCTCAATTTTCCATAACAAATTATGTACTTTCAATGACAGGTGTGGCATGAACTCACTTAAGGGATTCTGAAAGATAGGGATAGAACTGAGCCAGGGCCCAAGGCAGAAGCTAGTGCTGGTAACAGATAAGTTCAGAATGGGAAGGCAAAAGTCAAGGCTTAACCTAAAGGCCAATGGACAAAAAAAGGTCTTATGTTTTCCCATTTGCTGAGTGTTTTGCTCTCCTATTTAACAACTAACTGAATAAACTCATGAAATGACTACTTATTTTTTCTTTATTTGAAGTGAGGATAAAATGTCATCAAGAAATATTCCCTCACAATCCATAAAGCCAATTAAGACAAATATGATTATGTTATTATAGATCAAATAAGGTTGATTTAATTTGCAAAACTTCTTAAATGTCTAGAAAAGTAAAGACACCGAAAGGAAAGTGTCCCTGTGCCAAGGCATATTCCAGGCTCTAGATCTGGGCACCACTCCACCCTGTGCCTTTCCAACCCAACTGAGGAAGGTGTGAATCTTCAGGCTCCTGTGCAGAGATGACAGCAGGGGACAGTGGATCAGAAACAGAAATGAGTTTCAGAGACCAAGGAAAAAGGAGCATGCTGTGGGAGTGCCTCTGGGGACACATATGGCTCCAACAGGTTCTTCTTTTTTTCTGTTCTTTTGCATCTACTAATCTACTGGGACAAGGACTTCATCTGCAGCAGTGTGGGGCTGCCAAGACCAGACAGGTACTTAGACAGAAGTCTCCAATCCTATCTATCTATGTGGAAGTTATTTCTGTGCCTTTAAGAATTCTGATCAGCAGCTCTAGTAAACTAGATTGGGTTCTGGTCTCCTCAAGGCTTTCCAAGCTGGGGAATTTCCCCCCAACCCTGTTCTCTTTCCAGGTGGACCTCTAGAGTTGCAGAAATCTGTGCCTGTTCCTACAGGAGAGAAAAAATATGGATTTTTTCATCTTTGCCTATGTAGTTCTTTTAAAATTGATTTATTTATGGGCATATATTAAACTGTAAATATTGAAGAGGAATTTTGGTCATCTTTCCATATATACATATGGAGTGTATTGATCACATCCATTCACTCTTCTTCCACCTTCTCTTCACACTTTCCCAAGCCCTAACAATCCCTATTCTACATTAAAGTAAAATTTTTTAAGATTCCACATTTGAGAGGGAACATGCCATACTTATAGCTATTTTCATAACATGTGGCAAAAGATAAGCACTCTGTATATGCTTAAGTTAGTACCAATGCAGAGTTTATGACATTGAAGGTAAAAGGATCATTAAACACAGTAGACTGTGGTCGTGTAAAATGCTAAATATATGTACTTCTGACAATTTCAAAGTGAATCTGATAGATAGGCGACAGTGAGTCATGCATGTAATCCCATCTACTCAAAAGATTGAGGTGGAAGGACTTCAAGTTCTAGGACAACCTGGGAAATTTAGTAAGACTCTATCTCAAAAAGAAAATAAATATCAAGTGGATCTGGTACAAGAATGTGAAAAATCCTCTTACATTAGGGAGATGTTTAAAGAGCTTATGTTTTTAGCATAATAGTACCAACACATAAGAATAAATATAACTTTAAAAGGGTTGTTAGTTTTATTATGTCAGTTGCATTATGTCCTTTTACCTTCTTCAGTACTGAGAATTGAAGCTGGATCACTTTAGAACAGAGATACATCCCCAGCCTTTTTTATCATTCTGAGACAGGATCTCCTTCAGTTTCTCAGCCAGGCCTCAAATTTTACTCTTTCTGCCTCAACTACTCTAGTAGCTAGGATTACAGGTGTATTTGAAAACTGTGCCTGAATGACCTATATGATTTCTTAATATCTGAAATCTACTTTTTGAAATTAACAATTTTGTTCTCACTCACAGGTTAATCAATCATCACCACCTGTGGCTTAGAAAATTTAAATGTCACTTAAATCTATTATAAGTTGAGACAAGAATTTGAATCTGAATGGTATTTAGTTATTTGATATTTAAGTCTATAGCTTGCCCTCCCTTCCTTTCCTTCCCTCCCATGATCTCTCTCTTCTCCTTAGTCCTGTTAATTTAGAAATTCATCAGTACACAAACAAAACAGGCAGTTGATAATTCCAGAGACTGAAGAATTGATCTCCATCTTCTCTCAGTCCTCCCCAAGAGGTCCTAAATTTCATTATCATCTAGAGCATAGCCTGTGCTTTGATTTGGAATAGTGAATTAAGCCTTTGTAGAAGAACAAGTACATGCCCTGAAGAAATGCTATGTGACATAGGACATCACATATGTAAAGGAAACAGAGAGACTGGCATTTCACAATAAGTAACCCTTTGTAAAATATTTTAACCTTAAATCTAATTAATAACTGATGCCATTTGATTTATTATAATTTCATTCAAGATGATTGCTTTCCTTTCTTTTTGTTTTGCTTTTTTGATTTGTTCTTCTTAGCTATACAGAAGAGTCAAGTGAAGATGATTGTTTTTCCACTGAAGTTCATCAGACCCAGCCTTCTGAAGTAATTTTCCTCCAAGAGTACCATCATCACCTGCTGCAGTCTGGCTGGGCACAAAATCACGAGCCACCACACACCTTGTAGATTCAAACAGCAACTCTTTATTCCTGAACTCACACTGGCATTCTACAAACACGTTCTGGGGAAAATTCACGTTCTGGGCCACAATTCACATACTCCACCAGGCTCTAATCATCAGGATATGCCCTATTCCCGGCAGGGTACACATTAAACCTGGAACCGCCCTAAACCCAAGGAGCAGGATACTCCCTAAACCCGGATCCGCCCTGGTCCTTGACAAGGTCACCTTACTCAAGCATACATGCAATGTCACTCCAACTGTCCAAGGCAAGTCCATTTCCTTCCTCTAAGCAACATGGGGTACACTGGCAAGGAAATTTCCATGCGTCATTCCTACTTGGCAATGGCTCTCAGCAATCACTCAACATAATGAATTCTACATTAGGATTGGGCAAGAAGGGCTGGGGTTGTGGCTCAGCGGTAGAGTGCTCCGCTAGCACATGTGAGGCCCTGGGTTCAATCTTCAGCACCACGTAAAAATAAATTAATAAAAAATATGTATTGTGTCCAACAACACAAAAAAAAATTTAAAAAAAGATTCTGCAAGAGAGCCATATATAAGCATCTGAATGCTCAACAGCCACTCTTTTGCCACTTCTCTGAACCCTAACACTGTTTCTCCTGATCTAGAGGCCAAAATCATGGGCCATTACTCCTGTGTGAAGCAGGTTCTGAATTCTGCAGAGATGACACTGAGATCCCAGTTGCTTTTGATATTGAGCTCAGAAGATTCTAGGCCATGGCTACTCCCCTACATTTCTACTGGGAACTACTCTCTACGCCATGGGGGGCTGCTATATTGGGCTTGTCCTTGACACACTCAGTTGCCCACAGCAAAGATACTAAGAAACAGGCCTAGTTCCTCCTACCTGCCTGCCTGGAACCCAATGCCCATGGCACAGAAGAACTCAAATTCAGCCTCAGGAGAGTGCCATGCTGCAAAGCAACCATGAAGTCACCTGTCCTGGCAGCTTCTCTTGATCACATTCATGTAGTCCTGGAAAGAGGCTTCCCAGAAACATGCTGATCTTAACCCTGGGCCATGATCACTGAGTCCTACAAGTACTGAGTATTCAATCTGAGAGATTCTATTTATTCTCCCTTTCAGACAAATGTAAGATTTCTCTCTTACACATGTCTCTTTGTTTACTTACTAAAAGGCAAGAGATATTATTTTTATAGACCCTCATAAATATTTGATTCTCTTGTTCAACAGTAGACAGAATGAAGAGAGAACAGAGAGAACAGAGATGGAGAAGTTCTGCATGGGGTTGGGGACAAAGCTCTGATTCTGAGCTGTGCTATGAACTTGATATCAGAGCCTTAGGGAAGGGATCCTAACTTGCTTTGGTGGGCAGAGTTATGGAAAGTATGCAGGTGAACAATGCAAAAGAGCCACAGCTGTTGGCCTCAAACAAATCTATCCAAGTATAGAAAAGAATGTGTGGCAGGAGTTCCTTAAGTGGGAAGTGTGTCTCCTTGGATAGTATTTTTGTTCTGCATCTACTTAAGGAAGGGCCTGGAAGTCTCCAGTTTCTAATGCCTTCACACAGCTGCCCCTGGCCAGCACAGCCTCTCCCAGACCCTAGCCCCATTCAGATTAATGTCAATCAGATATGGTTTAATATCCACCATGGAGAGGAGGTTTTAGAGGGCAAAACTTCTGCTTCTGGTTTCTGGATCTCTGTGTTAATGCAGTTAATATATATAGAAAATATAAAAATGTCTGTTTAGACAATTTATTTCTTGATTGAAAAGCTTATATGAAAGGAAAACTGTAAAAATCCATAAAATTTTGAAATGCATTATTTTTGCTGAAATAAAAATGTTAAACTAACTTGATAAGAACATCCTGAAAACAGAATATTTTAATACTTTTTAATGGAGAAAATGTATATTTTATGAATGAAACCTAAGTCCATTCTTTTGTGGTTGTTAAAAATAAAAAGGATTGTAACAGGCTAAAAGGCACCAAGAGGAATGTTAAGGAACAGTTGTGTTCCTTTTGCCTTTAGGAACAGAAACTGAACACACTTAGTTTAAGCACAAGGGATGAGAATAACTCATAATCTGATCAAAAAGCAAAGATAGATTTAAGACTGAACATCAAAGAATGTTTCAAAAACACACAGCAACAGACACACAAAAAGAGACTTTAAGAAATTAGAAAAAACTGCATCAGGAGGCATCAAGCCTAAAGCAAACCTCTTCAGAGCCACAAAGGCCCCAGCAAATGTCAGAATACTGGGTCACTTCAAGTGTTTGTGGGAAATGTGTGCATGCAGTACTGCACAAGACTATTGTTGGAAAGTAAATGCTGTGTTCACCCTAAAAAACAATCTGGTAATGCTCAGAAAAGTTCAAGTAATACTCTTTTGAGGAAAGAGTTATGTTTATGGGCACCTGCCTTAGGTAAATTCTCCCACAGGTGCATAGGGACAATTATGTGTGGTGATAGGGGACAGCAGAAATACAAATTTCCACTGCAGGACAATGGAGAGGTAGAGTGTGCTAAGGCACATCAGAGGCTACTGTGTCAGAGTTCAAAGCTGCAGGTGAAATGTACATAAAAAGATCTTAGTAACTTGTAAAGAAGGGCTTTGATTGCAGATTAGTGGTAGAGTTCTTGCCTGGCATGCATGAAGCCCTGGGTTCACTTCCCAATGCTACCATAAATAAATAAATGGATAAATAAATAAACAAACAAACAAATAAAAAATGTTAAAAATTCATTGTTAATAAAATTAGATATGTCTTTTGAAACTTTGTACATCAAGTGAAAATATAATCACCTATAGAATGAATCATTCCTCTTCCTATAACTTGTCCAAGGTGATCTGTGAAAATGGTTCACTATTGTCTTGATACACAAAACTCCACAAAATCTTACAAATAAAGAGGTTCAAATCTTTGTGTTCACTATTAAAACACAAGGTAACTGCCAAGTCATCAAGGGTTTGCATATCCAAAGGGCCACCAAGAGTCTGAAAGATGTCACTTTAAATATAAAATGTGAGTTGGCATAGTGGTTCATTCTGTATTCCCAGGGGCAATATAGACTGAGACAGGAGATTCCAGAGTTCAAGGCCACCCTCAGCAACCTTGTGAGGGTTTATGCTACTTACTGAGACCCTGTCTTAAAACAGAAAATTTAAAAAGACCAGGGGATTAACTAAGAATTAAGTACCCCTGGGTTCACTCATCAGGAAGCAAAAACCCAAAAGTAAACAAAAAATGTGTGCTTTTCCACTGTTAAAATGGTAGAGTTGATTGGTGTCTTTAAAGAGTAGAGCTGACATAGGGTCCATAGACCAAAAAAAGTACTCAATTTTGGCAGACATCTTTAAATGTGGAAGAGTAATGCTAAACTTGAGGATTTAGATATGAGTTTTTTGGTCATTTAATGTATCCAATGAGTAAAGAACCTAGATATACTGCCACATTTATAGAGCTCATGGCCAGATTAACCCATACATGAATTCCCCTGCCCCACTGAGATGATCCTTACTGAAAAAGAATTGTTTCCTAAACCAGAAGAAGAAAATGCATACACACGCATAAAAACAAACACATGCACAAAAAAGAAACACAAACAAACAAAAAAACAACAAAAAGAAAAAAAAAGGAAAATGTCTCTAAATTGCTGAGACTTTAAATCCTCCTGCTGCAGGCTCCAGAGTCACTCAGATTACATCTTTGCTGCAGCAGAGCTGGCTAAATATACATTTAAATAAAATAGAAATGGGATGAATTGCTATAAAAAAAAGGAAAGTAGATAAAGAGGAACAACTTAGGATAAAATACTCCTATTTACATTAGAAAAGGTTAGGATTCTGGGGGTGAGGTGCAAACTATGGATAATGTGAGATTAACTCTATTGATTTGTCCTTTAGACAGGAAAATCATAGGAAATTTAAATTCACTTTAATGCAGAAAATCTAGGCATAGAATAGAAAATTTACAATTCTAGGGACTGGGGTTCGGTCTCAGTGGTAGAGCACTCACTAGCATGTATAAGGCACTGGGTTTGATCCTCACCACTACATAAAAATAAAGAAATAAAGAAAATGTGTCCATCTATAATTTAAAAAAAATTACAATTCAAAATAGCCATAGGACTCTCCTTTTCTCAAAACAACCTGCTCCCCTTACTCATTTCCCTACTTAGCCATGAATGCTTTAAAACTCAGCTTCTCCATCCAGTTCCAAAATGAATTAGCTTATGGTCTTAAGACTATGATCCAGCACCACTGAGTCTGGTCTCTAAAACCAGGCAATCCCTGCACAATGGGGAGAATTAGCTTGGTTCAATAACCCATTCAGGAAATCCCAGCAAATGAAAAGACTGAGGAAAGAAAAACACATGTTTGAGGCCATACTAGGCAACATGGCCAGATCTTGTCTCAAAACAGAAAATAAAAAGGGCTAAGAAGAAGCTCAGTGGTTTAAAGCCTAACATTCAATCACCAGCATGGGTGGAAAAAATAAAATGGGATGCAAGATTGGACACAGTCATTACTTTATGTGGTTGGTTTGTTTTTGTTTTGGATACCAGGAATTGAATTCAAGGGCACTTGAGAATGGGTCCAAATCACCAGCCCTATCCCTATTCTTTCTTTCTTTTTTTTCTTTCTTTCTTTTTCTTTTCTTTTTTTTTTTTTTTTTTTTTTGGTATTTTATTAGAGACAGGGTCTCACTGAGTTCCTTAGCACTTCACCCTTACTGAGGCTGACTTTGAACTCAAGGTCCTCCTCCCTCAGTGTCCCAAGAGACTGGGATTACAGGGGTGCATCCCTATGCCTAGCTAATTTGTCTATGTTTATCTGAAATAGGGAGAGAATTTTGATACTGATTTGAAACTGCCAAGGACTGGAGCCTGCCTTGCCACCCACACCCACCCACCTTTTCACTATCTAATTCAATCAAAACCAAGCAATTTTAACAATGCCTTCAGGATTAGTCCATTTGCACCTTAATCCTACCAGGTTCTTCAATTTGTGATGCAAATGAAGGTCCCAGGAAAGTGATTGGATATGTCTTCTGAGATCAGCTAGAAGACATACCACTATAAAAAGATGCAGCCCATACCAGACTGAATCATTTGCTCCTTTTCCTTGTCCAGGAACACACCTTGGCCTGGTAGGTAAGCTGAAACTATGGGGGCCCCTCTGTCAACCTCAGGATCCCTGACTCCCAGGAGGGCATGTCCAGAGATCAACATGCCACTAGGCCTGAACCCAGAACAGGAGTGGGCCTGGGCAATGGATAATTTTTCTGCTCTGAGCCGCCACTCCTTCCAGTGCCTCCAGAGCTGTGGAGATGTGAATTTTTTGGTAAGCTATCTCACTAGGCCTACACAGAACAGGGAGCTGTCTTTGGGGATCTGAGAGTAGTGTACTAATGGAATATGTTGTTACACAGGAGCAGAGAGTTGAGAGGGGCAAAAAACGAGGTCTAGACCTGAGCATCCAGAAGCCAATGACTGAATCCACTCAGCAGCTCCAATCACCTCAAGAAGAGGCAAGCCCTACCATCAGTGCAGCCCAAGGGGCCCTGAACCTCCCAGGAGGTGCCAGTGACTGGGCTATTGGACAGACACACATTCAGGCTGCCTCTTGGAGCCCAGCTCATCCCTCGAAGCTGCTGAAAACCAAGCCCTACATCCCAGAGGAACCCAGAACAGAAAGGAATCCCAGCCTGGAGGACGACTTGCAGTACAATACCCATCAGCCAATGCCCTGAAAGGAACCTGAAGGAACTCCATTGGGGACCCTCATACTGACCTTGTGGACTCATGCACTGGGACTGTGCCCTGTATGCCTAGGAGCTTTGGCTGTGCTGATCTTTCTCTCCTGAATGAATTAAAGGTTCTTCAATAAGGAAAAAAAAATCTTTGTGTAATTAATTTGATAAGGAACTCTTCTTTTAGATGGACTGAGAATTCTAATAGTTTCTAATCTGATTGAATTTTTCATGATAATTAAACCCATTCCTTTATTCACTCATTGTCTATTGATTTTGAGGGAGTGAGTCAGGGTGGGGAGTTGTATAGGTGGGTCTGGGGCAAGAAGGAGACAATTACCCAGGTCAGAGCTGTGGGCTGAACCCAAGGGCATCTCTGAAGATATGAAGGTATAGTTTTAACAGAGTGTGTAGTTGGGTGGCCACTTGCTGGTGTTTCTTCAAAACTGAATGTGACCTTCTTGAACTCTGGAGAGAACCAGTATCAATAAGTGTCCTTTAAATGGTCTCCAGTTACATTACTTAGGAAAGAAGACCAAATGAAATCTCTAGTCTTGGGCCTTCTGAGTTGACAACCAAGGAATCCAAGACATCAGCTTGGCTGTCCAGGCAGTTACAGAATTCTGCCCTGGTAGGCTCTGTCCAATGGTGGGTGAAAGAATGGCCTCAGGCCTTAGCCGAAGCAACTCCATTTTAAAACTCGAGCTTGAAAACTGCACTATCACCAGGCATGTCTACCTACAGAGCCCTCTAGTATGGCCCTCAGACACAAATTAGTCACTTCTCCCTACCCTGACAAGTTCAGAGTTGAGCCTCTCCTATGTTGCACTCACTCTGATGAGAGCAAGAAGCAAAAAAATCAGGGTAGGGAAAAATAGACCACATGCTTTAACCCCAGAGCAAATGATGTCACTGAAAATCTGGTGGCAGCTGATAGGAATTTAAAGGGTGATCAGAAGCCCCCAAATTTAGTATAAATGATGGAGCAAATGAACAGACATTCAGCCAGCTGACACTGATGCACACAAGCCTGAGAGACTGATGAGGACCTAGAATGACATCCCAACTCTTCTCATCTGCCTGATCCTTTGACTTGTTCTCATCTCTTTCAAATTCTACAGCAGCCTCTTCACTCTAGTGAAAAAAAGGACTTTTCCCTATGACCACTTCCTCAGCCAGCCATCAGCTCCACCCCAGGAGAAGCTTGCCTTAGTTTTTGACATGATCACTGTGGTCAAAGTAAATGTTCATCTGCTGGACTTAGAGCCCAAGGCTTGAGACTTTTGATCTGAAACTTAAGCTTAGCATGCAGAGGAAATTTCTATCATGATACCATGATTAAGTGTGATTTTAGTGCTTAGAATTAATCTAGAGTTGTTTGCTGTGAGTTGATTATGTTTATGAAGTGCTAACATTAAAAATTGTCAGTTCCTTGATTAAGAACCTATAGAGTAAAATTGTATTGAATGATTTGAGTGAATAAAGCATTGAAAATGGCAGAAGCACATGGACATTATTTATTTCTCCCCCTGGACTGCATAAGTTGCACCTTTTGCCCATCATGACAGTGGAGTCACATGGCAAACATCAGTTTGCTCAGGTTGCTTTAGCCAGCTACCATCAGCAGGGTGCCATGATGAGTACCAGTAGTCTAAGCTACACAGGAGTCTCAGACAGGAGCACTGCTTGAAGCCACCTTGAGCAACAGAGCAATATCCTGTCTCAAAAAATAAAAAGATAAATTACTATACAGTAGGCTGAGCTTCAAGGGATGTAAATGCCTTCATTACATGGACAAGGACTTTTAAATTTTCCTGTTTCCTGAAATCCAGTAGGTTTTAGATGAAGGGATTTGGATTTAGAGGGGCTTAGGTGCTAGGTCTTCCTGAACAGTGGGATCAGACCTGTTTGTCTTTTTTGTCATCAGCTTAATTGAGTGTTAATTGTCTATGACAGGAAATGGGAGTAGAGGTCAAAGAGGAGTTGAAGTGTTTTTGTGGTTAGATATAGAGAGAACATTCCATGTGATCACCCTTACTTCTAAAGACTTAAAGTCTAAATCAGCTTTTCTTCTTCTCCTTCTCCTTGTTGATTTTTTTTGAAACTTGAGGACAATGAGAGTATTAGGCTCCACAATAAATAAAGGCAGGAGGCTAGGTGAAGTGGCCCAGTCCTATAGTCCCAAGGACTTAGAGTTTGAGGGAGGAGGGAAACAAGTTCAAGGCCAGCCACAGTAAATAAGGAAGTCCCTGTCTCAAAAAAAAAAAATTAGAGATGGAGCTGAGAGAAAGAAGCCTTGTTGACCATATGTGAAGCCATTGATTCAATCACCAGCACCACCAAGGAGAAGGAAAAAAAAAAACCACAATGAGACATGACCACATATGCCACTTTCCAACATTTCCAGACATTGGGAAATTTTATATTTTACAAAAGTAGTTGTACAAAAGGACATCTTTTCATTTTTGAGAAAGTTTTCATTGTTTTACACACACACACACTGCCTAGCCAAATAATTAGCATTGTCATAATGTACTTTCTTTTGGTTAAATTGGCATAAAACAAAATTAGAACTCTCTAGAAGTCTTTATACAAATTATGCTTTCAGTATTGAAAATCTTGAAAAGAAACACATAGCATAGCACATGATAAAAAATAATGCTGGCAAAATAAAATAATAGAAAGGAAAAGAAAAAATGACATTAAACTGAATTATTAACATCTTGTCTTAAAATTATAGTGAAATGATTTTTAATTTAATTTAATTTTTTATTTTCATTTGTTTAAAGAGAGAGAGGAGAGGGGGGAAGAGAGAATTTTTTAATATTTATTTTTCAGTTTTCAGTGGACACAACATCTTTAATTTATTTTATGTGGTGCTGAGGATCGAACCCAGAACCTCTCGAATGCCAGACAAGCGGGTTACCACTTGAGCCACATCCCCAGCCCCAATACCTTTATTTTTATTTATTTATTTTTATGTGCTGATGAGGACCTAACCCAGATCCTCACATGTGCTAGGTGAGTGCTCTATCACTGAGTCACAACCCCAGCCTCCCACCCCCCCCTTTTTTTAAATTTTAGGCAAGAATCTCCTTGGAGATAATGTTCACATTTATTTTCTCTATGGTATTGTTTTTCTGAAATACAAGCAAGAGTCTCATGATCTTGAATTGAAAATGATACATGAAGAAATATGATACATGAAGAAATCTCTGTTTGAGAGAAAGAAGCCAGTGTGGATTTTACTGTCACAATTTTTGTCACAAAGATCCAAGGAGGAGGAGTTCTTATCCTTGGGAGTCAGAGAACACACAGAGAAGCATAGACTCCTTCACAAAGTTTCATCTTAACCATGCAGGACCAAGTGAATTCTGCTTTGAAGTGGGTTTATAATTTGGTCTCTTTAGAGATAGAGCCCCAGCTGCTGCTAACACAAATCCCTAGGATACCAGGCAGGACTCACCTACCCACTAGGCAAAGTGCCTAAGGCCTTATAATACTTTAGGGGCCTACAAAATTGTTTTCATTTCTTGTAAAACTAAAAGAAAACAATTAACTCACATACCTAATATATCATCTGATATATAATCTTAACATCTTGTCTTAAAATCATAGTGAAAGGATTTTTAATTTACTGTACTGATAGCCTTTTCAATGCAGGAATGAATCTCTGAAGTTTCAAATGTGCTTGGGGCCAAGATTCAGGGTGGGTCCCTGCAAGGGGCAGAGGGCTACAGGTTCTGTTCCAATTCCTCAGCTTGAGGAAGGCTTAGCTCTTGACAAGTAGCACAGGGAGAGGCCAAGTGCTTTAGTGTGAGTTAGGGAATGTACCAGGAAGAAAAGAAGGTATGTCCTGACTAGAACTTCATTTAGACACTTTTACTTAACTAATCTTTAACTAACCTTAACTAATCTTTGTATGGTTTAAAAGTTTGTCTTTTAATAATCTTCAGTATCTTTTGCATCTATTTCATAATTTAATAAGCTTCTTAATTGAATTACTTTTGATATTATTTGCACCCATTTTGAAGACTGAAATCTCAATATTTTTGTAGTTTTTGTGATTCTACAAATATTTTGCTAAAAAAGCCATTAATTAAATTTCATTTCAGTAGAATAATTTCCAGGAAGACACAGAAAGAAATGAAAGTGAAAGATTAAAGATCCTACACAAAATCTGTAAAATTGGGTACCATCATTATTTTTGTTTAGGGATTTAAAATCTACATGATTCCATATTAATGGGAAGCCATGTTTTTAATACTATAAATATGTACATAGATGTAGAAATCCCTAATACTCTCTAACTCTTGGATTTATAAGGACATTTAATATGTCCTAGAACCTCTATACAATCAATTCCGTTTTGATTTCTAAAGATTGCCTTGTTTCTAACTAAGTGGATCTTTTTTATCTTATACAATGAAAGAACACTATTTTTGTTGTTGTTGCTGTTCATAGAGTTTCTTGTTTTTTAAAAATAAATCTATGGAATAAATTTTTCAAAGTGGAATTCCTGTGTCAAACAGTATATTTAAAATTGATAGTATACATGGCTATGTTGCATATTCAACTATCCTACCAATCTAATTCAAACAACCAGTATTGAGAAATGTATTTTTGCCAACTTTTTAATGACATGGGTTATAATGACAATTCCTTCTTCTTTTTTTATAAATTAGGAATCAAATCCAGAGACTCATGCATGCTAGGCAAGTGCTCCACCACTGATCTACATCCCTGGACCCTGTAATAAAAATTCTTAACACTTTCTAATATGCCATTTAAATGTGTGTTTCTTTTACTTTTCTTGTGTCTAACATTAGTGAGGCTAGCCTTATGCTTCCTACTAAAAAAGCTTAGTAGTATTATATATTTATCTGAGGGAATTTGAAAAGAGTTCTGTAATTTTCAGCATTTTTCTAATTAATTTTGGGTGAATGTCATTGATTCTATCTAATTATCAATAATTATTATGTTCAAAAGCATTAAGTGTCCATTCTTTTGTACTTTGTTTTGTCTTTGCCTCATTAACATCCATTTTTCTTCACTATTACTCATCCCAATCTGTTGTTTTGCTGAATCTTCAATTATGATTTCAAATCTTTGACCTCATAACATCTCTTTATGGTTTCACTTAGCACCATAACAGTCAAGAACTCTTGATACCCAGTGGAATCTGAACTCTCCTTTCCAGATTCCAGGTTCACACTGCCCCCAAACATCATTACTTTGCTGCTCTAGGAGAAACACTCATGTAATTTTAGCAAAAACATATCAGCAGTCAGAATTGGGTGAAACCTTGGTGGGGGGATAACATCACGTAACAGAGCTCTAGAGTACCAGAAGAAAATGTAGCAGAGGAAAAGATTCAGGAAGAAGAAAGTACCTTGAGTTCAGGAAGAAGTCAGTCTCTGGAACTGCATTGGCAATAGAAGTCACCATCGTAATCCTGGAGCTGTCAAAGTTGTGTGCAGTTTCTGAAAAGAAGGAAGGAAGGAAGGAAGGAAGGAAGGAAGGAAGGAAGGAAGGAAGGAAGGAAGAAAGAAAGGAAGAAAGAGAAAGAAAGAAAGAAAGAAAGAAAGAAAGAAAGAAAAAAGAAAGAAAGAAAGAAAGAAAGAAAGAAAGAATGAATGAATGAAGGAAGGGAGAAGGGGAGGGAGAGAGGGAACCCTTTGAGATGAAATAAAAATGCCAAACTGTGACTATATGAAAAGAGCTCAGGGTGAAAATTCAACCCAGGAGACCAATACCAAGTGCAAAGGGAAACATAAATGCCAATCCTAGGGATTAGACTTTTATATCTGGACTTAAAAACCTACAAAATACCATCTCATGTGTTGATTTAAAACCAAGATGCTCTATTCTCTTATACACTACAGAGTGTAATGTTTATGATGCAAATGAAAGTCATCACTTGCTTTGAGTCTTATCAAATAGATGCTATACTTATACAACTTATTGAGTCCACTTTCTTCCCAGAGTTAGATACTAAAGTCTTTGGCACATTTATCATAGCAGAATCGTTTGCCATATATTCAATAAAATTACTTTACATGATTGTTCTTTTTCAGTTATTTCACTGGAGCAAAAATTTAGCTCCATTTTGATATTTTGTAAAATATCACTGAGAAACAGACAAACTGTATAAACTGATGCATCAATGAATAATAACTCAACAAGTAATGCTTAATCAAGGAGTCGATTTACTTTGGGAGGAAATAGACATATTGATAGATTCCTCTGCTTTGAACTGTTTGCAGAACTTGCCTGGACTATGTATCACTTGTATATATTGTGAACTATCTGTTGCTGCAGCAAATTGTGGTAATGCTGGAGTATCTTTGCTTATGTGTCACCAGTGGTACAATTTTTAAAAGGAGCCATCAATTGGCTTAGTGTCGTGGCATTTCTGTATCCTCCTCCCTTCTGCTAGTGATGGTCTAAAACTTGTGGGCCAACAAAAGTGAGGCAAAGAACCTCACCGCCCCCACTGGCTCCTAGGCCAAATTGGGGGAGCAACAGAGGTGAGGCAAAGAACCTCACCTCCCCACTGATGCAAAGGCCTGTCCACAAGTATGGCTGTCTGCTGGACCGGTATTCAGTGATGGGTATGATCCAATTGCAGTGGTACCAACCTAAGACAGGAGGCTGACGCCTAGAGGTCATCTCATCCGATGACGGGTAAGGACCATATGTTGTATTTGACAACCTAACAGGCACGGTCCCTAAGCCACATTGCTTGTTGTTTAATTAAACAAAAAGGGGGAGATGCTGAGAGCCACAGCTGAGTCGGAATAGCCCCTGGCATTTTGCCTATAATATTGATTGACAGGCGAGGCATTACTATCCGCCTTGGCCGCAACTTTGCAGTTCTCACCCTACTTTGGAGTTCTAGTGGGGATTCCCGGGGATTCCTGGAGAGTTCCCATTGGTTGGGGAATGCAGGAGGAGGGATTTCCGGCTGCTAGTTCCTGGAGGAGCTGCCTGGCGTTTGGGAGCATGTGTGGAGTGTGCTGGTGGAGTTCAGAAATAAAGTTTGTTCCTGCTTCAGTGGCTGGTGGTTTGTGCCCAGCCAGACTGCAGCAGTATTAGTTACTTCTTTTTCTTTATTGATATCCTTCTGTCCTCCAGAACTAAAGCAAAAATATTTCTACTCCTTTCTTAGATCTCAAATTCCTGGAAGAGTGCACTCTCAAAGCATATATAAAGTTATGCCAGTCAGTTTTTCACCAATGTGCCCAAATTACCTGATAAGAATATTTTGGGTGAGGAAAGTTTATTTGGGCTCATTTTGTGCTCATGGTTGCAGAGGTCTCAGTCCATGGTCAGATGACTCCATTGTCTCAAGTCTGAGATGAGGCAGAACAACATGATAGAAGGGCACTTTAGAGGAAATTTTCTCAACCTAAAGAAAGCCAGGAATGGAGAGCGAAGTGCCAGACCCCAGGCAGGGCTGGGGAGAGGAGAAAGGGGAAACAAGGGAGAAAGTCACACAGGGGGAAGAAGGCTCAAGGCCCAGGTCCACTGCCAGGTGTCAGGTTTCAGGCAGCAAAGGAGGCTAGGGGTAGGGCTGTGTTTCCCATAGGGAGCTTTCAGGGGGCAGAAGCCAGCAAATTCCACGCCTCTGCCACAGGTGAGTAGATCCTCAGAGAGGGACCAGGACCCAAGGAGGGCCAAAGTATGGCACTGTGTGGGGAAACCCTATGTGCGGAAGCGGGGGCAGGGGTTGCTGGGTAAAAGGGGAGCCAGGTCCCATTGGAGGAGTCCAGGGAGAATCAGAGGGAACGGAGGGTCCTAGCAGTACCAGGTTACCACAGCACAAGGAGGAGAGAGGGGAAGCACAGAAGTGGCACAACTGAGGGGCCTGGAATCAAGGGACAGGGACATGGACAGAGTCCTGGAGAAGGGCAGCCAGGGCTCAAGCAAGGAGCCAGGTCCAGGAATGGAGAGCCAAGTGCCAGGGCCCTGGAAGACCTAGGGAGGCAGGGAGAGGAGAGAGGGGAGCGAGTGGCTCAGGAAGAGGCAGGCTCAAGGTCCGGATCCACTGAAGGGTATCCAGGATGGGGGAGGAGGGCCCAGGCTGAGGGAGGCCTAAGGGCCCAGGCAACGGGCAGGGCTACATTTCCCTGAGGGAGCCAGAAGGGCCAAGAAGCCAGGTCCACTCCCCGGGCTTGGGTGAGTATCCTGAGAAAGGGATGAGGAAAGGGGGCCTGAAAGGGACAGGGACAATAGAAGGGCCAAAGGAGGGCACAGCGGGAAGGGCCGGAGGATGGGTGCTAGTGGGGTGAGGGCCAAGACCCCAATAAAGAGCCCATGTGAGGGACCTAGAGGAGGGCCCATGCCATGAGAGAGCAGAAGAGGCTGGGGCCAGGCAGGGGGGGGCAGCACTAGTGGTCTGCAGTGCAGTGAAATCAAGGGGAACAGGGAAGCAGCCCAAGCAAGGGACCAGCAGTCAATGCCCAGGGACGCCCTGGGCAACAAGGATCACCAGAGGCTCAAATGAGGAAACAGGCCAAGGAATGGAGAACCAAGGGCTGGTGCTAGGGCAAGGGGCTCAGGACAGTGGACACATGTAGGGCATGATGTAACATGTGGGACATGTTACGTCAGATAAGAGGAAACCTAACTTGCTGGCTACTACCCACTTCCCGGTCTTGGGGCCACACATGGCTAGGATGGCGCCTGGTGATCAGCCAGAAGGCATTAGCGTAGGTTGTGATGAAAAATCGGACCACCTCTAGGATAGGCTCAGAACCCTTCTGTCCTCGAGGACAGCTCGTGTCACCCATTACTGCTTGTAGGATGAGTCTACATGTGAACTCTCCCCACCCTGCTGACCTTTATCCTGATTGGCTCCTATATGTTATATTAGCTTTGTGTGTGTTTTCTCAATAAACGAGCTCCTGCTTTGATTGGTCTCACTGATGCGTCTGATTGTCCTCCAGTGAGGGAGGACTGGATGCGGGCGGTCAGTCGACCCTCTCCTTTCTTGGCTTGTCCTGATTGGGGCGTGCTCTCCCCATCTCTCCCGCAGGTCAGGAGGGAACCAGGGCTAAAACCATGGAGGGAATCTGGGGATCTGGTAGGGGAGAAGCAGGATCCAGGCCCAGGGTCACTGCCAGGTGTCAGGGTTCCGGATGCAGTACCAAGGACCCAGAGAGAACAAGGGGCTAAGGCAGGGCTCTATTTCCCATAAGGCACCCTTTCCCCAATGAGAATCCAGAACCAATAACCACGCAAATGGGACCTGGAAAGAGAAGGGGGGCCAGGAAGAGGATGAAAGGAGGGCCAAGTTGGGTTAGGGTTGGGATCAGGGATCCAGCAGGAGTGAGGCAGATTCGAGTGCCAGTGCCACTGCCAGGTGTCAGGGTTCTGGGTGCAGGACTAAGGACCCAGGGAGAGCAAAGTGCGCGGGTGAAGGAGTAGGGCTGTGTTTCCCATATGGTACCCTGGCTAAAATGAAAATCAAGTGCCAGGGGCAGTGCCAAGCAGACCTGCCAAGATTTAAGTGCCAGGAGGACAGCGATGGGAGGTCATGGCTCGGGATTTTGCAGGGTGCAGAGAGGGACAAGAACCAGGACTGAAGTACTAGTCCAGGCAAGGGACCCACTCGACAAAATGAGGATTAGGAACCCAAAGAGCAGGAGGCCTGAGCTCCAGGGGAAAGTGCTAGGGGAAGGAGAGAAAGGGGAGTTGGTACTGCATCTGGAACCCTGCTACAATGAGCAGACAGATGTCAGCAAAATGGCGAGGAGGGGAGTGATCTAGGGGGCTCAAGCAAAGGGCTCCCTGGGCAGACCCGACTCCAAGAGACACCATGCGAAGCCAGGCAACACCAGGAATGCGTTCAGGGGCTCAGGTGAGTGGCCAGGCCCAGAGATTGGAGCATGAAGAGTCAGAGTTAGGAGGGCTGGGTTGGGGGTAGGGGCAGCATGCAAGGCTAGAGGGCAGGGGAAGGAAGGGAGGGGGTCATTCAGGCCAAAGTCAGCACAAGGCCAATGTCCACTGCCAGATCTCAGGGCTTGGGTGGTGAAGGAGGCCCATGAGAGGGGCAGGGCTGTTTTCCCTAGGGAACCTTCAGGGTGCAGAAGCCAGCCAATTCCACTCCTCTGCCCCAGGTGAGTAGAACCTCAAAGAGAGGCCGGGACCAAAGGAGGGCACTATGAGAGGATACCTTCAGGTCAGAATTAGGGGGGTGGTAGTTGGTGGGGAGCCAGAACCCATTTGAGAACCCCTTATTGGGGACCGCAAATCAACTCAAGATGGTGCCTGGCAGTTTGCCGGGAGGAGTGGTTTGTGAGGCAACGCAGCCGAACCATTTAGATGGTGGGGATTCCTTATTGGCTCATTGCTGTATCTAGATGATGCTAATTGAGTCAAGCTGTGTGTAATCAGTTAGGTATATATACCTCAGCCTTCCCGAAATAAAGCGTCTCCTGGTACCTTGGGTGCCAAGTACCTTGAGTTCCTGCTCAGTTCCCACTGCGTTCTTTTGCAATAAACCAGTTCCTGCTTCAACTTTCAAGTTGCTTGTCACCTCCTGGTTATTTTGCCCAGCTATACTGCAGCAACCCCTGGCTAGGGAGAAGCAGGGGGAGGGGAGGGTCCAGGCAATACCAGGATATCACAATACTTTTGTAGGGATAAACGAGGCAAGGCATAGAAGATAGCAGGAAACAGTTTTATTTGGCTGCAGCCAGGTTCAGAGGGCACAGCTTTTGCTGTAATCAATTAATCTCCTAAACCCCAAGTTCAGGGAGTTTCAGAGTTTTATATACAGCATATAAGGGGAGGGGCTCAGAAGTTCACAGTCTGCAAAAATTCCGTAAAAACAGCTTTCTCTTTCCCTGTTTTGGGAAAGTTAACCCTTCAAGGACAATACTTGAGAAGGGGAGAGCTTCTTCTCCACTTTCTTTCCTCCCCCTGCCAGTTGTTAGCATGGAGCCCAGTTAGTAACTTATCTTAAGAATTTAGACATTTCTGTGAATCCACAGCTCAAGGCCAGATCTTGTTTGCACATTTCTGCAAACTACTATGCTGGATATGTTTGTGAAAAACTAGTAAGGGGGAGCCCAGCACCTGGAGTGATGGCATCTTCCTGGCCAGTGGCCAACTAAAGCAGAGCAATATGAAAATAGGAAGTTTATCTACATTTAACTCTTTTGCAGTGACTCTTTTGCTGACACTACTAAAATCAGACTTGGTAAAGATTTCTGGAGAAGCCCAGTTAACACTTTTCTGTGGAGATAGGGGGTGCCACATCAATTCCCCCTTTAATGATGCTCCCCATAATTTAATCCTTTAAATTTAAGAGCATCATTACCATTACCTTAGCTTAAAGCCTTATACAGTGTCAAGCCTTAGTTGCTGTCATCCTTTCAATAGCAGCTTCTGTAGTGGACTCAGTAGTTTTTATGCACAGTGTAGCCAAATATAAGAGCAATAAACAGATTAACAACAGAATACCCACTATACCACTTAAGCTTTTAAATCTACCAAGGGTTGACAACCATCTCTCAAAAGCATGTTTGGGATCCAAACTTTAATGCCCTTCTAGGTATGAACTAGTACATGTACTACTTCTCATGTCTTGTTGGCTATATTCTTAACTGTTTGTCTATTGTCATCCATTTGGATGCAACAAACTGAGCTTTTGAACTCTCCACATATTTATCTTTCCTCAGCCATTAGGTAATCTAATGCCAGGTGGTTTGGATAGTTAGCCACTGGCATCTGGTTTATTGTTTGGCTAGGAGGTCAAAGGCTCTGGCAGTCGGATTAATAATAATTTCTAGTACAGATTGTTAGTGAATAATTCTGCTTAACATGTAAATAGGGGTTGTATAACTCCAACCGCCATTTTGTGCCCAGGTAGTGGAACAAGAAGTGACAATAATCCTCTGGGTTGGCCAGTTATCTTCACCCTAAGATTGGTGACCTCCTGAATCAAGTTTCTTTCCAGTGAACCTCTTTTGTCTTTCCAAACAGTCATCCATCTATAGCATTCCTCTGGCAGGACAGGACCTAAATATATGTTTTACCACCTCTTAGTTATAGTGCATTGTCCTGACATATGGTTCACATGATCTCCATGGTTGAAATAGGAGTAGGACAGAATTCCTTAAGGTTATCAAAGGAAACCAAACTAAATAATAGACTAAAATTTTACTTAGGATAGGTTAAGCAGCATTAATTAACAAAGCCAAACTAGTAACACCAAACAAATCCTAGAAAATTTATCTAAGCAAGAAAAAAAAGGATAAATGAAATTTTTTATTTGTTATCCCACCAGTAGCAAAAACCAAACAAAGAATTAGGTATATATCTAAAAGCAAGGGGTTGCGATACATTATATTATAAAAATTATCTTAGAGGTTGAAACACTTCATTAGTCCGGTGGGAAGTTTATCTTTCACAGAGGATTGATCTGCAAGTCTCTCCAGTATAGCTGAAACAAGGCTGTAGTCTCCTCAAGCTTCAGCCATGCGTAGACCAGTCACCTTCTGGAGTAACTGGAACAGGGCTGTTGTCCTTCTGATCCTCAAGCTTCTATGGTGCTTCTTTTTCTTCGGGATGATCTGCTTCAAGGACATAGCAGCATATAGAGTGCACTCCCAGTCCACAGCTGCAGGCTTCAGTCTGATGTAGTACATCCACGGACCTATTTCTGCAAACTTTGCTGTAGTTGGGGTATAATAATAATAGTGAAAGGGCCCTTACAAAAAGGTTTAGGTGTTTGAATATTCCATTGTTTGACCCACACTCAATCTTCATACTTAAAGAAATGTGTGCCTGGGTCAACTTAGTGGCAATCTTTCTCTAACCCATTGGTTGAGAACCTGTAAAGTTTTCCCTAAGGCCTGAAGCTGTTGTCTAAGGGTTAATTCTCCTATCTCTCTTAAGTCTCCCAAAGATCCCCTAATAAGAGGTGGGCCTCAAGTATGTTAGACTATAAGGAGAGAATGCAGTCCTTCTAGAGGGAGTGGGTTTAATCCACAAGAAAGTAATAGGGAGAAGTTCATCACATATAAGTAAGTTTCTGAAACAGCTTATCCAATTAAGATATAAAGTCCTGCACATCCTTTAAACTATACCAGAATTCTGAAGGCTATAGGCCGTATGTAACTTCCATCTAATCTTTAAACTCTTGGTCAGTAATCATATCACCTCTGCACAAAAGCTAGCCCATTGAGTAAGCCAACACTAATTGGTAAGGGAAGGAAGGGGTGGTGTGAGGAAAAAATAGAGCCTACAAAAGGCTGTGCCCAGCAGGGGCACCAAGGTGAGCCCAGTAGGGGGCCAAAGCAAGGGGCCACCATGTCCAACACAACACAAAGCTACCACACCCAACGCCACAAGACAACACAACCAGAATGCTAAGGGGCCAAACCTAGGAGCAGGATCCAGGCCTGGAGCTTAAAGTTCTGGGGTTAAGGAGGGCTGGCTTGGGTAAGGGGAAACACAAGGCAAGAGAACAGGGGAGGGAAGGAAGGGAATTGCAAAAGGCCAAAATCCCTTAAAAGCCCATGTCCACTGCAAGGTATCAGGCTTCAGGCAGCCATGGGGGCCAAGATGAGGGGCAGGGCACTGTATCCAACAGAAAGCCTTCAGGGAACAGAGGCCAGCCAATTGCACGCCTCTGCAATCCAGAGAAGTAGACCCTCAAGAAAGAAACCAGACTGGGACCCAAGCAGATACAAAAGAGGGCCTTGTGTGGGAAAAAGGGGCAAGCACAAGCATTAACCTGGGTGGCTGGGTGGGAGGGGTCCCGGGACCCACTGGAGGAGCCCAGGCTAGGGAGCCACGCGACCTAGGACAAGCAGCAGGGAGAGAGCTCAAGGGGAAAGAGGGAAGGGGAGGAAGGGGCAGCCAGAGGAGGAGGAGGAGGAGAGAGTGGGGTGCGGTGGGGGGGCGGCGCGAGGGGGACCGCGGGGAGCGCGCGCGCGCGGTAGGGGGCCCAAGCAAGGGGCCCCCCGTCCGACCCGACGACCTGGAGCGACGCCACCCGACGCCACGGCACGCCACGCTACACGAACGAGGAGGAACAGGCGCTGGGGGGCCCAGCCCAGGAGCTTAAAGCTCCAGGGAGAGGATAGGGAGGGCTGGCTGGGCTTAGGGGCAGCATGCAAGGCGAGAGGGCAGGGGAGGGAGGGGAGGGGATCCCGCAGGCCAAGGTCAGCGCAGCGCCCAGGTCCACTGCCAGGTGTCAGGGTTCCTGCAGCCAAGGGGGCCCAGGCGAGGGGCGGGGCTGTGTTTCCCCTAGGGAGCCTTCAGGGCGCAGAGGCCAGCTGATGGCACTCCTCTGCAATCCAGGGGAGTAGATCCTCAAGAGAGGGACCTGGACCCAAGCGGGGCCAAAGGAGGGCCCTGCGTGTGGAAAGGCTGCCAGCGGCCAGCATGAAGCTGGGTGGCTGGGTGGGAGGGGTCCCGGGACCCACTGGAGGAGCCCAGGCTAGGGAGCCACGCGACCTAGGACAAGCAGCAGGGAGAGAGCTCCAAGGGAAAGAGGGAAGGGGAGGAAGGGGCGGCCAGAGGAGGAGGAGGAGGAGAGAGTGGGGTGCGGTGGGGGGGCGGCGCGAGGGGGACCGCGGGGAGCGCGCGCGCGCGGTAGGGGGCCCAAGCAAGGGGCCCCCCGTCCGACCCGACGACCTGGAGCGACGCCACCCGACGCCACGGCACGCCACGCGACACGAACGAGGAGGAACAGGCGCTGGGGGGCCCAGCCCAGGAGCTTAAAGCTCCAGGGAGAGGATAGGGAGGGCTGGCTGGGCTTAGGGGCAGCATGCAAGGCGAGAGGGCAGGGGAGGGAGGGGAGGGGATCCCGCAGGCCAAGGTCAGCGCAGCGCCCAGGTCCACTGCCAGGTGTCAGGGTTCCTGCAGCCAAGGGGGCCCAGGCGAGGGGCGGGGCTGTGTTTCCCCTAGGGAGCCTTCAGGGCGCAGAGGCCAGCTGATGGCACTCCTCCGCAATCCAGGGGAGTAGATCCTCAAGAGAGGGACCTGGACCCAAGCGGGGCCAAAGGAGGGCCCTGCGTGTGGAAAGGCTGCCAGCGGCCAGCATGAAGCTGGGTGGCTGGGTGGGAGGGGTCCCGGGACCCACTGGAGGAGCCCAGGCTAGGGAGCCATGCGACCTAGGACAAGCAGCAGGGAGAGAGCTCCAGGGGAAAGAGGGAAGGGGAGGAAGGGGCGGCCAGAGGAGGAGGAGGAGGAGAGAGTGGGGTGCGGTGGGGGGGCGGCGCGAGGGGGACCGCGGGGAGCGCGCGCGCGCGGTAGGGGGCTCAAGCAAGGGGCCCCCCGTCCGACCCGACGACCTGGAGCGACGCCACCCGACGCCACGGCACGCCACGCGACACGAACCAGGAGGAACACGCGCTGGGGGGCCCAGCCCAGGAGCTTAAAGCTCCAGGGAGAGGATAGGGAGGGCTGGCTGGGCTTAGGGGCAGCATGCAAGGCGAGAGGGCAGGGGAGGGAGGGGAGGGGATCCCGCAGGCCAAGGTCAGCGCAGCGCCCAGGTCCACTGCCAGGTGTCAGGGTTCCTGCAGCCAAGGGGGCCCAGGCGAGGGGCGGGGCTGTGTTTCCCCTAGGGAGCCTTCAGGGCACAGAGGCCAGCTGATGGCACTCCTCTGCAATCCAGGGGAGTAGATCCTCAAGAGAGGGACCTGGACCCAAGCGGGGCCAAAGGAGGGCCCTGCGTGTGGAAAGGCTGCCAGCGGCCAGCATGAAGCTGGGTGGCTGGGTGGGAGGGGTCCCGGGACCCACTGGAGGAGCCCAGGCTAGGGAGCCACGCGACCTAGGACAAGCAGCAGGGAGAGAGCTCCAGGGGAAAGAGGGAAGGGGAGGAAGGGGCGGCCAGAGGAGGAGGAGGAGGAGAGAGTGGGGTGCGGTGGGGGGGCGGCGCGAGGGGGACCGCGGGGAGCGCGCGCGCGCGGTAGGGGGCCCAAGCAAGGGGCCCCCCGTCCGACCCGACGACCTGGAGCGACGCCACCCGACGCCACGGCACGCCACGCGACACGAACGAGGAGGAACACGCGCTGGGGGGCCCAGCCCAGGAGCTTAAAGCTCCAGGGAGAGGATAGGGAGGGCTGGCTGGGCTTAGGGGCAGCATGCAAGGCGAGAGGGCAGGGGAGGGAGGGGAGGGGATCCCGCAGGCCAAGGTCAGCGCAGCGCCCAGGTCCACTGCCAGGTGTCAGGGTTCCTGCAGCCAAGGGGGCCCAGGCGAGGGGCGGGGCTGTGTTTCCCCTAGGGAGCCTTCAGGGCGCAGAGGCCAGCTGATGGCACTCCTCCTCAATCCAGGGGAGTAGATCCTCAAGAGAGGGACCTGGACCCAAGCGGGGCCAAAGGAGGGCCCTGCGTGTGGAAAGGCTGCCAGCGGCCAGCATGAAGCTGGGTGGCTGGGTGGGAGGGGTCCCGGGACCCACTGGAGGAGCCCAGGCTAGGGAGCCACGCGACCTAGGACAAGCAGCAGGGAGAGAGCTCCAGGGGAAAGAGGGAAGGGGAGGAAGGGGCGGCCAGAGGAGGAGGAGGAGGAGAGAGTGGGGTGCGATGGGGGGGCGGCGCGAGGGGGACCGCGGGGAGCGCGCGCGCGCGGTAGGGGGCCCAAGCAAGGGGCCCCCCGTCCGACCCGACGACCTGGAGCGACGCCACCCGACGCCACGGCACGCCACGCGACACGAACCAGGAGGAACACGCGCTGGGGGGCCCAGCCCAGGAGCTTAAAGCTCCAGGGAGAGGATAGGGAGGGCTGGCTGGGCTTAGGGGCAGCATGCAAGGCGAGAGGGCAGGGGAGGGAGGGGAGGGGATCCCGCAGGCCAAGGTCAGCGCAGCGCCCAGGTCCACTGCCAGGTGTCAGGGTTCCTGCAGCCAAGGGGGCCCAGGCGAGGGGCGGGGCTGTGTTTCCCCTAGGGAGCCTTCAGGGCGCAGAGGCCAGCTGATGGCACTCCTCCGCAATCCAGGGGAGTAGATCCTCAAGAGAGGGACCTGGACCCAAGCGGGGCCAAAGGAGGGCCCTGCGTGTGGAAAGGCTGCCAGCGGCCAGCATGAAGCTGGGTGGCTGGGTGGGAGGGGTCCCGGGACCCACTGGAGGAGCCCAGGCTAGGGAGCCACGCGACCTAGGACAAGCAGCAGGGAGAGAGCTCCAGGGGAAAGAGGGAAGGGGAGGAAGGGGCGGCCAGAGGAGGAGGAGGAGGAGAGAGTGGGGTGCGGTGGGGGGGCGGCGCGAGGGGGACCGCGGGGAGCGCGCGCGCGCGGTCGGGGGCCCAAGCAAGGGGCCCCCCGTCCGACCCGACGACCTGGAGCGACGCCACCCGACGCCACGGCACGCCACGCGACACGAACGAGGAGGAACACGCGCTGGGGGGCCCAGCCCAGGAGCTTAAAGCTCCAGGGAGAGGATAGGGAGGGCTGGCTGGGCTTAGGGGCAGCATGCAAGGCGAGAGGGCAGGGGAGGGAGGGGAGGGGATCCCGCAGGCCAAGGTCAGCGCAGCGCCCAGGTCCACTGCCAGGTGTCAGGGTTCCTGCAGCCAAGGGGGCCCAGGCGAGGGGCGGGGCTGTGTTTCCCCTAGGGAGCCTTCAGGGCACAGAGGCCAGCTGATGGCACTCCTCTGCAATCCAGGGGAGTAGATCCTCAAGAGAGGGACCTGGACCCAAGCGGGGCCAAAGGAGGGCCCTGCGTGTGGAAAGGCTGCCAGCGGCCAGCATGAAGCTGGGTGGCTGGGTGGGAGGGGTCCCGGGACCCACTGGAGGAGCCCAGGCTAGGGAGCCACGCGACCTAGGACAAGCAGCAGGGAGAGAGCTCCAGGGGAAAGAGGGAAGGGGAGGAAGGGGCGGCCAGAGGAGGAGGAGGAGGAGAGAGTGGGGTGCGGTGGGGGGGCGGCGCGAGGGGGACCGCGGGGAGCGCGCGCGCGCGGTCGGGGGCCCAAGCAAGGGGCCCCCCGTCCGACCCGACGACCTGGAGCGACGCCACCCGACGCCACGGCACGCCACGCGACACGAACGAGGAGGAACACGCGCTGGGGGGCCCAGCCCAGGAGCTTAAAGCTCCAGGGAGAGGATAGGGAGGGCTGGCTGGGCTTAGGGGCAGCATGCAAGGCGAGAGGGCAGGGGAGGGAGGGGAGGGGATCCCGCAGGCCAAGGTCAGCGCAGCGCCCAGGTCCACTGCCAGGTGTCAGGGTTCCTGCAGCCAAGGGGGCCCAGGCGAGGGGCGGGGCTGTGTTTCCCCTAGGGAGCCTTCAGGGCACAGAGGCCAGCTGATGGCACTCCTCTGCAATCCAGGGGAGTAGATCCTCAAGAGAGGGACCTGGACCCAAGCGGGGCCAAAGGAGGGCCCTGCGTGTGGAAAGGCTGCCAGCGGCCAGCATGAAGCTGGGTGGCTGGGTGGGAGGGGTCCCGGGACCCACTGGAGGAGCCCAGGCTAGGGAGCCACGCGACCTAGGACAAGCAGCAGGGAGAGAGCTCCAGGGGAAAGAGGGAAGGGGAGGAAGGGGCGGCCAGAGGAGGAGGAGGAGGAGAGAGTGGGGTGCGGTGGGGGGGGCGGCGCGAGGGGGACCGCGGACCGCGGGGAGCGCGCGCGCGCGGTCGGGGGCCCAAGCAAGGGGCCCCCCGTCCGACCCGACGACCTGGAGCGACGCCACCCGACGCCACGGCACGCCACGCGACACGAACGAGGAGGAACACGCGCTGGGGGGCCCAGCCCAGGAGCTTAAAGCTCCAGGG